>NW_024498906.1:10844979-11084892 GCF_017590055.1 Onychostruthus taczanowskii
TTTAAAGGAAAAATTTTTCCCCCCCCAAAAAAAAAAAAAAAAAAAAAAAACCACACACACCACCAAAACAAAAACACAAAACCCACAAAACTTTAAAACCCCAATACTTTCTCTAGAGCATCATATGAGCTGTAAGGGCAATGCTTATTTTTATCAAGGTTGATGAATTATACACTAAGTGGGAGTGAAAACCACTAGGGCAAGAAAAATAATCACAAACTTTCTTTTAGTTCATAGACAAGTTGTCTTGCAAATTCATCCCTGAATGTTCTTAATCATCTGTTGTTTCCTCTCCCACAGCCAAAATACACTATATCCTAACAACAGACATTAAACAAAGACAACTTTTCAGGGCGATGTGTGACAGCACAAACTCTGAGGTGACCAACTTTGGGAAATAAAATAAAACTGATTGGAACAAGGGAAACAACCACTGCTGAGATGAGTCAGTCCCTGAAACAGTCACTCAGAGAAGACCTAAACTGCTCAGCAGCATTTTTGCTCCTAAGAAATCTCCTGAGGATTTGAGAGGGAGGACAGAGGAGGGACACAGCTGCACATCCATCAGCAATCCTTCATTCCTGGTCTTGCTGTGTACCAAACACACACAAACGTGCTCATGAGGGGAAAAGAAATGCACATTTCTGCACCCCAGCTGAGGTACAGCAGGAGCAGACAGCCTGTTAATCCTATTTGTTGCAGAATTACAGACTTAGACAGCTCCTGCTAAAACAAACACACGCAAAGAGGAGAATGAAAGGGATTACAACTCCTCATTCACATCCCAGAGAAACTTAATAAGTGCTCTAGAAAACTAAGCCTGTAATCTCTTAAACATTTAGAATACAATCTTAAAACATCTCTCAGCAATCTCAGATCTCAAAGGCTGAATGACTGCCCTGCGCGTTCAATAATAAAATAAATATTTGTCTTTGCAAAGGCAATATTTCCCTGTTACCACTTAGAGCATGAATTAGCACACAAAAAAAAAAAAAAAAAAAAAAAAAAAAAAAAAAAAAAAAAAAAAAGAATACAATCTTAAAACATCTCTCAGCAATCTCAGATCTCAAAGGCTGAATGACTGCCCTGCGCTTTCAACAATAAAATAAATATTTGTCTTTACAAGGGCAATATTTCCCTGTTTCCACTTAGAGCATGAATTAGCACACATTAAAAAAAAATAAAATAAAATAAAAAAAAGCTTCCTGTACAACCAAGAACATTTCAAAGGTATGTACTTAAGAGTCTTTTAAAAAATTGTCTACTAGTCACAAGAGCAGATTATTTGTATTTTTAAAATAACAAAACTGGGGACCTGTTTTTCCTGAGGTACAGTAAAATTATAAAGATGATGGAGGAAAAGCTGATCTCTGGCCTGTCCTTCTCACAAAATCAGTTTCTACAACATTTAACCTAATTTAGGCTTATTTATGCAAGTCATCTGGTCTTAAAAGTGGATTTACCAGGATTTTGTATGTCTGCCTGCCTTTCTGTTCTTTTTCCATTTTTCACTTAACCTTTTGGGAAGAGCCAGTCTGTTAATGAAGTGGAATGAAGACAGTACTTTCAATGCCCTGCTAAGAATGGATCCAAGTGTTTATAGACTTTAAATTTGTCTGATATGTCGCTCCTCTGATGGAGTAGAGGCAAAGGACCTGATTCTGCATGTTTAAAGCACATCAGTCCTGTTGTACTGACTCATTCATGGAACTGCCTTTGAATTTGGGTTCTATTCCACCCTCAGCTGCTGTACAGGTGAAGAACAGTAGACCATGACAATAATTCCTCAAGCTGCAGAAAAGCAAGAAATTCAATGAAAGGTCAATGTTCACAAAAAGCAGAAATGTATTTCAGTGCAATGCTGTGGCACAAAGCCCATCAAATGGCTGGCTGAAGGAGAGGAGAGAGGCTCTGGCACTCTAGCAAGGCTCTTCAGCACAGAAATGAGAAGGGAAATTAAAGACTGGAAGCAAATCCAGGCCACTGCCAGGGGAGAAGTTGTTAAGAGTAAGAACAATGAGCTCTGGAAATGAGCCACTGACTGACACAACAGATCCATGTGGATGTGCTTGTCTTGGGGCTGTAGGTTAAATCTGGAGGTCTTTCTGAACGTGAAATATGAGTCTCCTTGAGCCAGGTCTCATAAGCTCTTGGAGATATATTTCACACCCAAGATAGCTCAGCTACCTTAGAAGGCATAAAATCAGCAGGATGGCTTCTGTGGTAGTGTTGGAAACAAAAAGGTTTTAATAAAAGGCAAAATAACAAAACTCTTTACAGAGAAAAACTGATCTAGGTGCAAGAGGCTCTCTTGTCCTTGGTAAAACACCTCACAAAAGCGATTCACTTCTTTATTCTCTTCTTTTTCTAGTAAATTGTTTAGGCAGGACTTTTTGGCTTCTGTCCAATTAGCTAGTCTTAAGTTTGAGGTGAAGTCCCCCAGGTCTTATGAGATGCCTTTTCACCTAATTGAGGAGAGAAACTTCTGGGCTTATTTCGTTTTTGATGGGACAAAGGATAGTTTTGTCACTCCATCAACGTGGGGCACATTCCTATATGAAGGTGATGCTCTAGCCAAGCATTTGCTGAGGAGCTCAGGGCCCTTTGACTCTGGTGGCTTAGAGGAGTCAAAATAGCAGGTTTAATGGCCCTTCAGCCTCTGCAAAGTCACCAGAACATACACAGATCCTAAATAAGACAAGAGATGAGTAAGGTGCCTGTGGGAGCAAACAGGTCAGAGTCTCCAGCTGCTCTTGCCTCTGCTACTGTCTTTGGAATGAAGGATGAAGTCTGAAGGGAGCCTGGGTTTAGGTGGCTGGTATGTCTCAGCCTTGGGGGCTAGCCAGCTTTCTTAGTATTGTGGTACAGCATGTTCAGAAAGCAAACTGGGGGATTTTTCTTTGTTCTTTGTGCCAAAGAGAGCATTGTGGCTGAAGCCAATTGCCCCAGGAGCAGGTCCCAGAAGTGCTGATGCCTGGGAAGCTGAAGGGCTGGAGCCAGACGGCAGAGCAGGAGTGTTCTCCATTCTCTGGAGCAAGGTCACCTCAGCTGTCACAAAAGTGGGGGTCAATGTTTGCTCCACAGTGCTGGCTGTGCAGCATGACAATCCATGTGTGTCTAGATGAATGGTAACATTCATCTCCTTTTCACTGCTTTCTGGAAGATTTAGGCAAGTAACATCAGAGTGGGCAGTGTTCACCAAGCAGATGACACCCTGCTAGATCACATCCTTCTTTACCCCAGGAAAAATGATTTCTGAGTCATTAAAGGCAAAAACTCATTTTAAATACCATCAAGTTATGGCAGATCATGACTTCTTTTCATACAAAGGAGCAGAGTCTTTGAAATTTCCCCTTCAGAAATGAAAACCAGAGTGTATTATCTCCAGAATGTGTCTAGACAAAGATCACATTATTGCCTTCACCTGTCACAGGAGCACCTGCAGCTCTATGAGGTAGACCCTCCATTCCTCCCTTCCTCCCTTCCTTCCTTCCTTCCTTCCTTCCTTCCTTCCACCTCAGTGACCATCACGACCACCCCAGGGACCACCCCGACCTCCCTCCAAAATAAAGTCACAATCAATAATCTAACAAACAAAACTGAGAAATAAAACACACTTCTCTCTCTCCGAGCTGTAAATAGTACAGCAGTGTATGCTGCTCCACCAAATCTTGCCTGCATGACATCACACCAGCATCAGTGATGGGAAAAGGACAGAGTCCATAATTGCAATATTAGCTGGAGACAAGTGCCAGGGAAAAAAAAAAAGTAAATAAGTTGGAAAAGTCAGAATTAAAACATTACAAAATATTATATATATGCAATCAATGGTGCAAGAAGTCGAGCACCAGGGGTTGGAGGAATATGTTGGACAGCTGATCACCAGCTGATAAGCCATGCAATGTTGCTCCTTTTTTACTTTCTGAGGTGAGCCTTGCCCTGCTGTGACTGGAAGAAAGAGGCAGCACATCCATGGCTGCATTTCATGGCATGGCAGCACACACAAAAATCCAGGCAGCACCCACAGGCAGATCCCCACCTGTACTCACTGTGCTGACAGCTTCTGACCTGCCTCTAACCCATTATGGAACCAGGTTAATGTCCTGACCGCTGCACCTCCTGAAAGACAGGGCTTTTAGGGGAATTCAGCCCAGACACCCATCTGTCCTGCAACCACATTTTCAAAAACCCAAATGCCACACTACACTATATCTACTCTTTGTACTTGTATTGTAAGTGGTATCAAAGGGAATTTTTTTGAGTTATTTAAGGGCCAAACCAGCTTTTTACAATAAAATGAAACTACAGTTCTCATCAAATCCTAGCAGTAGTACCATATTTTATCAAATAATTCAATAAACAACATTAAGCCACACAGATTTCAGTTCCTGTTTCTCACTTATTGGCACTCATATCATATCCTGTTGCATTACATGGTTTCCTATTTGACTGTGCTATGAGGAGAAATAAACACTTTTCTATATTTTTTATTTCTAAAGACAATATTAAAACATTATTTCTGTGATGGGCAGTTTTGCTCTGACACTAATGTACCCAGGAATACAGCTGTTTTTCTTCAAGAGAGTATATTTTCATATCAGAGATTCCTTTCCAAAATTTGCTAGATTCTTTGCTTCATGGCAGTGGCTTACAGCAGGACACATACATATTTGCTTTCTAACACGGTGTTAAGATTTTTTTTTACAATACCTGTTCTTAAAATAGTTTTTTGTATGGTCCATTTAGACTTGGAACACAATATCAGTTTTCAAACCCACACTTAATATGCTTAATAATTTCAAATCAGAGCTCATTTATTTTAACAGTTATGTTGACATAGTGATAATCAATTTACAATTATATATATAAAATTATAGATAATATTCTTTCTTTTAATCTGCTTAAAAATTCTTTATGTAATCTTTAATTTGCACTGCATTTTATCTCCTTAACTAAGTATTAATCTTGAGACTTTATGTAATTTTGTTTGCACCTGAAAAATGTTTTACCTGTTTAGATATTGCCACAATGGCTCTTAAGCATTTTCTCTGAACATTTCATTAGTTCTTCTCACAGAAGATCACCATGATCACAAACAAAAAGAAACCTTAATTGTAGGGCATTTTATGGATTTCATCGTACCACAGTTTGGGAAGGCTGAGGTTTGAAATCAGTTTTGGTAGGTTCTAAATACCTTTATGTTTTAGTTTTAACCAGAGAGCAGCCAATGTATGCACCATGGACCCCCCTTCATGCTCTCTGTGGGAGTTTGCAGTCCCTGGGATCCAGGCTTAGCTGTGATGGGGTTTTTTAATTGCTCAGAGGATTTCCAGTGCTCTGTGTGTTATGAGGGATCAGAAATGCCATGCTGAAGAAGTTGTCCTAAACACTAACAACTTTCTGTTGGAGAATGAAAACCTCTGCTGGATGGTTTGAGACAATCTGGTCCTTCTCTCCCTCAGCTGAAGTCATCTGCATCTGGCTTGAGGCTGAGTTTATTCAGCTGGGCTCCCTCTCTTGTCATTCTTATAATCAGTGGAGTGAACTTGGGCAAAAGAAAGTAACCTTTCTCCAGAAGGCATTTCACATTCTAAAACCTGTGAACTCAAAATGCTGTGAACTCCGTTCCAAAACAGATTCTTTGATGCATTATCTAGTGTCCTGAGCAAATGATCAGAGCAAAGGCTATCTGGCAGAAATGAAACTGAGCAAAGGAGCAGAGGGCAATTCAGACAGCAAGAGCACTCTTCTCTTTGGAATCATTCCACACAGGATAATATGGCCTGAATACAAGAGGCTCAAGAGACATTTTCAGCAATGACATACCATGGTGGATCTTTTTTTTTTTTTAACACGCCCACACTCAGTGAGCTGGCAAAAGTATTGCTGAGGTAGTTATTCCCTTGCTATTCCTAAAGAAACAGGAAATCAACTATCTCAACATGCACAATTAATAAAGAACTGTGAATACTAGTGCTCCTTTCTAACAACATAACTAAATATAACACAGTACTTTTCTTCTCTGCATATAAATAAATGCATTTCCACTGCTGCCACACACACAGAGTACATTTTGCCCAAAACATGTGTTCTACAGGGCTACAGGTTTTCTCTTTTGCATGGAACAATCTTGGAATTTGGGTGTTTAAAGTGATATTTTTGGCCAATTCCCTGAGTGCCTGGTGTGACAACAAAATGTGAGCAAGAGAGCAAACAGACAGACTATTGTTTCCTCTTTTTCATTGTCTTCTGACAAATGGTTTTCTCAGAATCACAAGATACTTTAATCGCAATTGCATCTTTTCCCTCATCACCAGACTGCTCTTAGCAGTCAGCTTTGCTGTCTTACTCCAGTCTCCAGTAGTTAAGGAAAAAAAAATTATGTTTGTGCACTATCCTCCTCTCATCCTCTATTAAGTGTCCCTTCACCATTTGCTAATTCTACTAGCTTCTCTGTAGGCAGAGAAAAGGTGTTGGAAAAGTGTAGCAAAATCATTCACACCTTGTTCCTTCTTTTGTTCTTTAGCCTTACATAAAATCACACAAGTGGCCAAAGCTACTGTGATTTCTCTCTTGACTTTTTCCCAGTTGCAACTTTTACTCAGTTGCAAACTTCACTCTAGTAAAGCTTTTGTACCATGCACTGAAACCTCCACAGTGCAAAAACCAGAGATTTGTGGACATCATTCCATAAGGATGTGATATGTTTCAGGTGTCACAGCACTTCTTTCATGGCTGGCTGACTCCAAATACAGTTGAAGTCCTACACACCACAACAGCCATGTCACCCCTTTTTCCTGTCTCCAGAGGTGTTCAATCTGTCTGAGATTTTTTCTTCTATATATGGAGAGAGATACGTCCCTGTTTCACTCTGGATTCTCAATAACTGTATGAATCAGATTAGTGTTTTGCAGATCCACCAATTCTCTTTGCATGACATATTTGAAAGCAAACAGCTCTCTCACTTCTCTGTCTAAGAGCCTGGAAAAACTGGGATATTGTTTTCCTTTCTTTTTTTTTCCCAAATCTTCCTAGTGCTTCTAATTTCAAAGTCCATAGGCAACATATTTGCTACACACAAGCTATGGGAGTTACTTTCTTTTCCTGACATCCTTTTTCCTGACACAGATGCTTTGTGTCAAGTCGTGTGTCCATACTGAAGAGAGGACAAATCAGCTGTCAACAATTCGGGTGTTTTTTAAATCACACTAGGAACTCAGCACTCTGAATTTTTCTGTAAGTGTATGGTAGTAGGAATGAGGAACCACATCTTTGATGAAAACATTTCACATAGGCTTTTCCTTTTCAAACATCTCTGTTATTGTTCATCTTATTTTTGATGGGATACTTGCAGGGCAAAGGTAATATCATTGAGGTCTCTCTTTTGATCCTGAATCAAATACCCCAACTTATTGCTAACAAATGCCATATTAAAAAAATCTGTGTTTAAAAGAATAAAAATACATTTTTATTGTATGCTATTCAATGTAAATACAAGGAACCATATAACCATATCAGCTGCTTCTCTTTTTTTTTTTTTTTTTTTTTTTTTTTTTTTTTTTTTTTTTTTTTTCTGCTCTTAGCAGTCAGCTTTGCTGTCTTACTCCAGTCTCCAGTAGTTAAGGAAAAAAAAATTATGTTTGTGCACTATCCTCCTCTCATCCTCTATTAAGTGTCCCTTCACCATTTGCTAATTCTACTAGCTTCTCTGTAGGCAGAGAAAAGGTGTTGGAAAAGTGTAGCAAAATCATTCACACCTTGTTCCTTCTTTTGTTCTTTAGCCTTACATAAAATCACACAAGTGGCCAAAGCTACTGTGATTTCTCTCTTGACTTTTTCCCAGTTGCAACTTTTACTCAGTTGCAAACTTCACTCTAGTAAAGCTTTTGTACCATGCACTGAAACCTCCACAGGGCAAAAACCAGAGATTTGTGGACATCATTCCATAAGGATGTGATATGTTTCAGGTGTCACAGCACTTCTTTCATGGCTGGCTGACTCCAAATACAGTTGAAGTCCTACACACCACAACAGCCATGTCACCCCTTTTTCCTGTCCCCAGAGGTGTTCAATCTGTCTGAGATTTTTTCTTCTATATATGGAGAGAGATACGTCCCTGTTTCACTCTGGATTCTCAATAACTGTATGAATCAGATTAGTGTTTTGCAGATCCCCCAATTCTCTTTGCATGACATATTTGAAAGCAAACAGCTCTCTCACTTCTCTGTCTAAGAGCCTGGAAAAACTGGGATATTGTTTTCCTTTCTTTTTTTTTTTTTTCCCAAATCTTCCTAGTGCTTCTAATTTCAAAGTCCATAGGCAACATATTTGCTACACACAAGCTATGGGAGTTACTTTCTTTTCCTGACATCCTTTTTCCTGACACAGATGCTTTGTGTCGTGTGTCCATACTGAAGAGAGGACAAATCAGCTGTCAACAATTCGGGCGTTTTTTAAATCACACTAGGAACTCAGCACTCTGAATTTTTCTGTAAGTGTATGGTAGTAGGAATGAGGAACCACATCTTTGATGAAAACATTTCACATAGGCTTTTCCTTTTCAAACATCTCTGTTATTGTTCATCTTATTTTTGATGGGATACTTGCAGGGCAAAGGTAATGTCATTGAGGTCTCTCTTTTGATCCTGAATCAAATACCCCAACTTATTGCTAACAAATGCCATATTAAAAAAATCTGTGTTCAAAAGAATAAAAATACATTTTTACTGTATGCTATTCAATGTAAATACAAGGAACCATATCAGCTGCTTCTCTTTTTTTTTTTTTTTTTTTTTTTTTTTTTTTTTTTGGTGGGGTTTTTTTTTTTTTTTGCTTGTGTGGTAAGAAACATACGTAATGGCAATGATTTGGCATTTGGCAGTGAGAGCCTGCTTTTATTAACCACGGGGCTGTTCAGTGTGTGCTGTAGGAATGGAGTATAGAGTATGGAGTCAGTGGCAGAAGAACATCCTTATATTTCATGTCCTCTGAGGAATTCTGCAGGTAGGGGCAAGTTACCATGGACGCTGGGCATTCATGAACACCATTTAGAAGGGAAATAGATGACAAGGTTGCCTTATAGTTTAAAAATTCATCAGGCAATCTGTATTCAAAAGTCTGATACAGGCAGCAAAGTGGTTTGCAGCCTGACCTTTTGAAATCCTAAAGAGATTCCTGGCTATGGAGACACATTTGCCTTTCTTACTTATTAGGAAATTCCTTTCCACCAAAACTGGTACATAGTTATGAAAAAAGCAGGATTCTTTGCCATTGCAAAGAACAGCAGAAGAGTTCCTTCAAATTATGTATCTTAGAAAAAAATATATATATCCAGAATTGTAAAAAGGTCACATATAAACCCCCAAGCTTTTAAAGTCAGGAAGTTTTTAGCCACAAAGCACTGATTCCATGTGCATCCCCATTCACCAAATGCCTGTTATTAAAAACAACACCTAAAATATCAAAATAACATAGATATCTAAGAAACTAAGATATTCCATCAGGAAATGTTTCTGAAAGCCATGAATTGGCTGATGCAAATACGTTCTGATTCAGGCGTAATTCCATAGGAATGTTTCTCTTCCTTTAAACTTAGCACAAATTTAAGCCTACCCTCCCAAACTGATCACTGCTTTGCAGGTGTCAGTGATACACAGAGAGGCTGAAGCAGCGTCAGCTGTAAGACCCAAAACTGAAATCCCCCTTCTTGCTGCTGGCTGGCAGCGGAAACAGCCTTGAGATTGCGAGTCTTGCACAACCCCAGAGTTTCATGTTCATTGTGCACAACGTAATCGTATTCCCAGGGTGACTAAAAGCAAGAAAAAAATAAAACATGAACGTTTAACCATTGCTGCGACAGCTTTGTGCTGTGTGTCACAAACGCTGTCGCTGGCAAAGAGGTCCCAGCTGGGTTTGAACTCCTGACAACAAACAAGGCAAACACAGCCACTGATGTGGAGCCAAAAATGAAATTGTCAAGACTGAGAACCGCAGCTTTCAAACAGCCTGGCGGTGCTGAAACACCCCCTCACCAACACACCTACAACAGCTCCAGGTGTGGTTCTGTTCCCTATCCCATTTAGCTATTTACAAAATACAGACTAAACATGCTATTTATGCAAACATACACCTAAGCGCACTTTGAAATACAACTTTCCCGCTTCCCAGGCAGGAATATTCGAGATCACCGGGAGCAGTCCCTGCCCTCGCCCGGGGCCGGGGGCCCGATCTCCAGCGCCTCGCAGAGCCAAGAGGAGCCGCAGTCTCCGTGCCCAGCCCCGGCTCCCCGGCAGCGCTGAGGGCCGGCCCGCCTCACGGGGACCGGCGTCCTCCCCGCAGGGCACGTGGATTTGCAGGAGCCGCGATCCCCACTCCAGCGGCACCGACGGGGCTCTGAAAGGGCTCAGTGGGCTCTGAAAGGGCTCAGTGGGTTCTGAAAGGGTTCAGTGGGTTCTGAAAGGGTTCAGTGGGCTCTGAAAGGGTTGCGAGTGGGTGCCCGAGCTGCCCTCACGACCGGGCCGGGCCAGGCCAGGCCGGGCTGGGTCCCGCGCTGCTCGGAAGGCGGAAATCCCCGGCGGAGGAGGCGTGGGAGGGAGAAGGGAACGGCCCGAGGCGGGCAGCTGCTGCTCGGCTCGGCTCGGCTCGGCTCGGCTCGGCTGGTTCGGCACGGCTCCGGCACGATGAAGCCGCGAGGGTGAGTGGTGGCCGCGGGGAAGGGTCGCTGCTGCCGCTCCCTGTGCGCGCTGGGACGCGGCGGCCGCTGCCCGGGCAGGGATGCGCATCTCCCTTGGGAAACGCGAGTTTTGCTGCTGCTGCTGCGGCGGGCAGGGAAAGCGCTGGCGGAGCTGGGCTGCTAAAATGCAGTCAAGGCGACCCCCGGACCTGGCACAGGCTGCGGGAGCTGATCCTCTCCGCCCGCAGCGCTCCCGGAGCCGGGAGGGGGAGCCGGGGGTTACCTGAGCTCGCCGTCAGCCCGGGCAGGGGTCCCCTGTCCGTACGCGGCCATTGAGGGCTCCAGGCAATTAGCGGGCCTTTTGTGGGTATTTTCAGCTGAAGGGTTGCGATGGGACATGACTTAACCTGGGGTTTATTGCCCCGGGTAGCGCTGCTTTACAGCAGGTGTTAGAAAAGCTCCGCAGGTGACCTGCTTAGGGCACCTGCTGATCGAGAAAAGCCGTGTCGCCACAAGGCATGGGGACAAAGTGGGTCTCAGCAGTGGAGCAAAGCCCCAGAGCTGTTACTGAAAGCATCAGGATGTCTCTTGCCACGGCAGCAACATCCCATGGCTCTAAGAGGAGTAGTGATGAAAAAGTTGAGGTGCTGGTAGGAAGAATCATCTCACCCATGAAAGGAGAAGTGTGACTTTCTCCTGTTTCACACGGCATTTTAAAACGATTGCAGAAGAGGATGGTGTGGGAAAGAATTGAAAAAGTAAAAAAAAAAAAAATTTTTTTAAAAATTAGGAGAGCAAGACCCAAAGAAGTGCAGCTATGCCAGTACTTAACTGAGCTCACTGCTAGTGGTGGACACAGGGTCTGAGAGAATGTAGAGGGTAAAAGGGATGTTTCTGTGCAGGCAGAGCATTTCTCCCTTTTTCCAATTGAAGCTTGGAACTAAAGCCATTCCAGGGGAATATGGTGGGTGGACACCGCCCCCACAAAACCACAGCTGCAGCTTCCTTCAAGAAGAAGGATGAGGCATCTCTGGATCTTTCTAACCTTGACTGTGGCATCACTTATTAAAATAAGAAATCAAGATCTGCTTTCTCTACATACATATGAGAATCTGTTCTGGCTGAACATCTAAATGTCTGTTGGCATTAGCAAATGCCTACCATGGGAAATTCCCTAGAGAGTCACATAAGCATCAGTCAGTTATTGTTTTCATTCTATTCAAATGAGTTGCTATATCCACAGCTTCTAACTTGGGATGGGGATAATGAAACAAACACAGGTATGGGATTAAGAAAGATTGATGACTATGTGAGCTGAGCTTGCCAAGACAGACTTCTACAAGCCTGGCACAAAAGTGATGACTCCTGCACAGTGTAAAAAAGTACAACAGAAATGAAATACAAATCCACGTGTCAAGGCCGCTGTCAAAATCTTTACACTTATGTTTATGCATTAGTAAAAGAAAATCTATTGTTGTTCTGCTTTGTAGGGTTGTATGTTTTACATCTTTTATGTTGATTAATAAACTATTTAATGAAAGAGAAGTAGTAGAAGAGACAGAACAGAATGTTTAGGTGTGCTTCCCTGGGAGACTTCCTTTGAGACTGATTGCAGATTTACTGAAGAAATAGAGCAGAAATTTTCCACGCTGGGCATCCACTTAAACTTTTCAAGCCTCATCTATCAAATAATTTCAAAGAGCACAGAGGCTACCTGGAACAGAGGCTGGACAGTGTTAAAGGAATAAAGTAGGGATTTATTGAGAAGGCTTTCAAAGGATACACCTTGGGCAGTACAAGAGCCTGGCCAGGGCTACACCCAAGATGGGCTCCTGGGTCACACCTTTTCACACTTTTGTAAGTTTTGATCTATTTACATCTTGGGGTTAATTATCCAATTACAGCTTCAGGTTATGCAGTCCCATCCTCCCAGATTGCTCTCCTCAGTGCTCTGTTGCACTTTTTGGGACTGAAGCTGCAACAGTGTCTTTGGTTCTGGGGCTGGAAAAGGATTGTTTTATCTAATTAAACTGTGAAGAGAACTTGCTAACACTTTATATGCAGTTCAGAGTTATACACTAATGCAGTACAGAATCTGGAAAATATGAAAACTAAAACTTAAGGCACCATGAGAACTCTGGGGGAAGGGAGCCAGCTGAACCTGGGTAGTGTGGCCTCTCACACCTCTTTGTGCTTGCAAAGGTGAGCTGGGTACACTGGTGACAGGCCAGTGTCCCTGTCACTCTGCCCATCAGCTCAGCTTTGCAACCTTATTGCACCTGAGCAATATCAAGGTGGCCAGCTCAGTCACACAGTTCTCATTCCAAAACCTTTCCAGCACCTTTCTTTCCCTTCCTACAGCAATCTGGAGGAAGGAGAGCACAATGTGTAACTAGGTGTGATGGTGAAAGGCTATTTTAAAGTAATTCACAGGGAAGTGCTGTCCATTTATCTTAAATCCCTGTGGGATGAAACTTAAATCACTTGGACTTTATAGATGGGTTAAACTGGGTTTCCTATGGCCTCCTCTCCTTTGGGGAAACTCCTGCAGAGATTTGCCCCTCCCGAGTAATCAAACACACCAAATTCTTCCCAGCAAAAACCTTTGCACAGCTCTCCACTATCAGCAGGTTTCCTGTTTACACATTTTTACTCAGTGCACAACCTGGTGGGCAGCATGGTCAGCTGCTGTTTTCCTTTAACCAGACAAAATGACTCCTTGAGCTTCAGCAAAAGGTTGGAAAACCTGGGCTTTGACCTGTGCAGCCACTGTCCCTCCCAGTGACCCAGACAGCCTCCAGAGCCTGCTTGTCCAGCAGACCAATTCATTCTTTCAGAAGAGAAGAGAAGACAGGCCAATACCAGCTTCATGCCCTCTGCCCTGATTCCAATATTAGTGCATTTTGCTGCTATTCGTGGCCTTGGCCACCACACCACTGCTGAGTTGTAGAAACAGAAGTTTTGCAGCTGTCAAAAATGCAAATACTTAATGGGGCATTACATGGGAGCAGTACCTAATTTACCTACTTCTGCCACTATATTAAAACAATCAAAATTGGGTTTATTGCTTATTTAAACAACAGAGATGCAAAGTCAGTTGTAACACCCGTTTGCTTTTCATTTTAGATACGGATTTCTGTTACTGCTCCTTCTTATTCTCAAAACTGGTAAGTTCAGAAAAACTCAGTAAAAATTTAACTGCCCTCCCTTTAATGTGTTTGGCCAAATGCACAAAATAGTTGTAAAATGTACAATACGAACATCTCTGTGTTTTCTGCAAGATACTGAAGGATTCCTCAGAGTGAAATGTTTCTCTGAAATGCATCACGGAAAGAAAGCACCATCAATTTCTATCAGTTTCATTGCACAGAACAGCAAGGGACCTTATGGATGCTCTTGCTCAGATTGCTTTGCTTGCTTCAGAGACCTCCCTGTGTACTTATCTCTGTCAACAAAAGGCCTTAGAAGTGGAGTAATAAGAGCTGCTGATAAGCAGATAAACAATCAAGAGTAGAATTATACGTCACGTTATCAAGTAGCCAATACTAGTAATTTTACTACTTATTAGTGGTAAATTTACTGCTTATTAGCGGTAAATTCACTCCCACTATGAGTAATTTTACTTTTACTATGGTTCTAAAATATCCCTTGCAAAACAAAGGTAGAATTAAATCGCACCACCTGGTGTTATTTAAGTGTTTTTAAAGTTCTCTCCTCTGTTCTTGCTTAATCACTGAGAAGGACCTCAACAAAGTCACCAAGGAAACTCCCTGGCCCCAATATCAGGACAAACTGTACCAGATTCAGTCTCAGTAGATGCTGGCTGGCCAGCATGAAACCATGACTGGTTTCTGGCCAGTCATGGAGTTGCACCCATCTTGCCAGGGCATTACTTTTCCTGCTATTCCAACAGGTTTCCCAAAATCTGAGCCAAGCAATTGTGTTGCACTTCAAGCCTGTTATTTCGGTCCCAGTGCCTGGTAAACATCCTGCCTTTCTCCCTGCAAGCACTGTGTCTGCCTCAGTGGTAGTTTTAGACCAGGGTGCCCAACTCAGACGTGTAGATGAGCTGTTTCTGAGTCCAGTGCACCCTCACAAAGACAGGTTCCCCTTTAACATTGACACCTCCCTCCCACCTCACCACATGCTGTTTCTGCATTTCCAAACCTCCACTCCTGTCATCTTCCTTCCCCTCAGCCATCCACCCACGTAATCCCTTCCCCCAGCGGCAATCTCTCCCATCCAGCCCCATGCCTGACCCCTCTTGCCTGGCACTCACAACACAAACACTGCTTTGGTGCCTCCAACCAGTTGCACCAGCGAGATTTTGGCTGCTGGGATAGATCCAGCAGGGAGGCTGTGGGCAGAGCTGCCCAGCCCTGTGGGACTCACTGAGCTGTGCTTTCTGCACCAGCTGTCAGCCACCTCATGCCTTTGCCTTGCCCACATGGAGAAGAGGCTGCCTTTCTCGTGTCCAAAAGGCGGGAAAAGTGTTCTGAAAGCCAGATATGGTCCTGACTTTACCTCAAGTGACCCTCAAGATGTAAATGTCTAATGAATGTGTCACTGGAGGTACCTGGTTTGCCAGCTGAGTGTGTTTGTTCAGAGGGTGTCACTGACAACAGCAGTAAAATGTGGTTGCTTTGTCATGCCAGCTTTGAGAAATACTACCTTTACTCCCCTTCTTAATTTTTTGGGTCTCAAAATAATGGCAGCACTCTTTCTTATCAATGTTTCCACTTCTTGTGATCTAAATGGAGTTATTTGGCATTTTTCTTAATAAAAAAAAAATTGATTATTGAAGCATTAGGACTTGAATATGTGTCTGCAGTCAGTGTGCAAAGCGAAGTGTGGGTATCCATGGGGCTAGGAATGATTAACACTGCTTGGCTCTCAGAGAAAAGGTCCCTTTGGACAATGCACAGACAAACAGACATGGAGAGAATTAGCCAGTGGAAATTTGGAGGATAGGAATGACTATGAAGCGAGCATACTCACCTACCTGCTATAATACTAATACCAGAGTCTGTATGTGGTATAATGTACTTGAAAATAATTACTTTTTTCCCCACATGACCTCCCTTTTTTCTCTGTCTCTCTCTTTTAATCTTGTAGTTACTGCACCGGGGAAGAAGAACATCATCAGTAAACTTGGAGACAACGTCACACTAAGTTGCATTTATAACGAAAAGAAACCCTTGCAATTAAAAAATCTACGTGTATATTGGCAAATAGCTGATGATTCCTACCAAGAAAAGTGTTCAGTTGTACATGCACTGATCTCTGGCCGAGATGATAACAGTAATCAGTGTATTCGCTTTAAAGACAGGACTCAGTTATTCTGGGATAGGTTGGAAAATGGTGATTTTTCTCTGCTATTGCTAAATGTCAGCCAGAGTGATGCACATACATACAAATGCATAGTGCAGGAGAAAACTGAACTTGCCAAAGTGATTCACCAGGCAGAAGTGGTTCTCAGCTTAGCCGGTAAGAACTTGTTCACTTTGCCCAAATTCTCATTTCCACTTTTCATATTTGTGCTATTTCAATATTATATTTAAGCACAACTTTAATTTTGAAACAGACTCCTGCTCTTTGCTGAAATGAAGTCTGCTCTGATTAATTTAAATGTTACAGACAGGGAACATAAATCTTGGAGAATGCATGTAAAAACTGTTTACCCAGTGTCTGTTTCTTTTCTTCTTGTTTTTCATGGGTATGAGAGCTCTTGCATGTGACTGGGTGACAGCAGCTGAAGCTGGTCATTTCTTCCTTTGGGTTTGGCTTGATCTTTCTGCCCTCCCAGTGATTCTCTCAGCTCTCTGGTTTACAGACCAAACCTGCAGGTGTTTCTCTTTCAAGTCATGAGGGTGATGTGAAATTCAGCAGTTTGTTCAGAATCCAAACCCAAAATTTTGCCTTTCCAGTATGTTTCAAAATGTCAACAACTATTTCTTTTTCTTCTTGCTCTCCAGCGAGTTACAGCCAACCAATACTCAGTGGACCAATAAGAAACAGTGACAGCACTGGAGAGGAGGTGACCTTTTACTGCAGGTCTGGCAATGGATACCCAAAGCCCAACGTTTACTGGATCAATAAAGTGAACAACAGTCACCTGAATTCATCACAAACAGAGATCATACCCCACAATGATGGCACTTTCAGTGTTTTCAGCACGCTGAAGGTGAAAGCCACTTCCAACATGCAAATAGAGTGCTCCATAGAAAATGAGATGCTGCAGGAAAATCTGTCAGCCAACTGTAAGTTCCCTCATGCTCGCTCTGTTTTGTAGGTAGCAGGAGTATCAACCAGTGTGTCTGTGTTTGTAGATGCACACTAACAAGGGCTATGCATTAATTCAGTAGTTCCAAAATGTTCTGAGATCTCAGGCTTTGTTTCAAGCTCCAGTTATGCTTAGCCAGTGGACTTAAATCTTCCACATTGAAGTGGAATAACCCACCAAGTGTGTTATGACAAAAGCACTGAGAAGCTCTTGCATCTGAGGCAGTTGTTGAGGTTAACCTTTTAGTTCCTCAGGAACATGATGCTTTGGGGAGTCAGGTTGTTTTTTAGGGGCCACCATAAAGCAGATCCATGATTTCTGACCCCCTACACAATGCTCTTGCAACACTAACATTTGCTTTTTACTCTGTTGAGTTCCAAAGTTCAATTTCCAGTTTCTCCAAAACTCAATTTAATACAGTGCACAACTTAAACTAGGTCTGCAGCAAATGGGCAATATGAGCTCAATAGAGCAATGTACCTTATAGCACAAGTATAATGTGCTAATTATTACTGATGCAATGATTAATAGTAAAAGCAAGTATTTAGTCATTCAACTCTTCACAAAACCAGAAAGCTATTAAAAAAAAAAGGTACTAAGAAGTTACAGTTCCAGTACCACCACTGTAGTTCATTATTTCCAAAAACCTGTGTAGAGAATCTGTCTGGAGTGGAAGGCTGGTCTGGAGGTGGCTGTTTGATCTCACTGCTGTTCCTGGTCCTGCCTCCAGCCACACTTTTCTCTGCACCCTGCTGCAAGGAGCTTGCAATGTTTCCATAACTGTAGCTGGATACCCACAGCTAATTTACCTGAACACCCCAAACACTGATCCCATGCATGTAGGCAAACAATATAAACTATTTCCAGGAGCAAAAATTGAACACATGAGCAGAAGTTGCACAGTAGAATGTTTATGTGATAATACACTGTGCTGTCATCCCAAATTAAAGGAAAACTAAGTAACCTCATCATTAGTTTCCTAATAGCATTGTTATGTTGTCTTCTGAGGGAAAAGACCTTCATATTAATATTTTTGTGCATTTTTAAGAGTCTCTCAATCGCATTTGAAAGAGTAAGAGATGTGATTTGAAACCTTCAGTTTGCAGCAATGAGTGAAGATCTTTCACTAATTTCAGGGAAATGGGTTTTCACCCATTTTTCTGAATACTATCAGATTTACATTATAGATTCTATTTAGATTTATTTTCAACTGAGTCTAGATACAAGCCTAAATATACAGTCTCTCAAAGCTGGAGGGAAAGAAGAAAAAGGAAAAAAGAAGAATGGATGCAATTCTGTGATATGATGACAGGGAAGAGTAAACTGGTATTTAGACATAATTAGTTGGAGATGTGTCTCACTCAGAAGGAATCACCAAAATCACAGTGATATGAATAGCACAAATCTTGACTCCTTCAGAGTTTTTTATACTTGTAAAACCTGGTGAAATATTTGCCTGGTATGAAATGTGAAAATTTACACCTTATGCCATCCTTTTCTATTTTATTGTAGACACACAGCAGAAGAAAAGCAGTGGCACAGAAAGTGACAAAAAAACAGAAAAAAAAGGACGAGGTGCTCAAGCAGCTGGCATCATTAGTATTGTCTTTGTGATAGGTATTCTAACTGGTTTAATCTGCTGGCTGTGGAGAAGGAGGTCCTCTAATCTAGTGTCCTATAAAGGTAATGAGACTCTTCATTTGCATGACCAAATTATAAGAATCCTTTTACACTTGCCAAAATACTTAATGTTATCCAACAGGAAGAGATGAAGTATGACTAATCTGCCTCCACTTGGCAGTAGGAAATCAGGCCATTAACAAAAACTTGGGGTGCCCTGGGGAGGAAATGTAGTGCCCCAGGACATGTTATTCTTTATCATTTTCTCTTCCTGTGTCTGAACCTTTCTTCCTGTGTCTGTGTCTTTCTCCAAGCTGGGGGTGTTTAGCCTGGAGAAAATGAGACTCAGGGGTGACCTTATCACTCTCTACAACTCCTGAAGGGTGCCTGTGCTCAGGTGGGCTGGGCTCTTTCTCCAGGCAGCACTGACACAACCAGAGCACACAGCCTCCAGCTGCATCAAGGGAAATACAGGTTGGATATTAGGAAAAAGTTTATTCCAGAAAGGGTGATAAAGTTCTGGAATGGCTGCCCGGGGAGGTGGTGCAGTCACCATCCCTGGGTGTGTTTAACAAAGCCTGGATGTGGCACTGGGGGCCAGGGTTTAGTTGAGCTCTTGGGGCTGGGTTGGACTCGATGGTCTTTAAGGTCTCTTCCAACCCAGTGATTCTGTGAATTCTAAGCCTCTCAGGAAGTCATTTCTGGATGTGAGAGTAACTCAGACTTTGTGTCTGTTCAGGCCATGGTTTGTCAGCTGTGATCCCTGCAGGCTCCTTCTGGACAAATGGTATAAAATAGGACTGGGGTCAGTAGCTTGCTCAGCTTAGCACAGTTCAAAGCAGAAATCAGAGCATAATTCAGTCCTGAGAGCTTTGGAGTCACTGGCTGGATGATCAGGGTTAGGATCCTACTGGGATCAAGCAAAAATGTCAGTGGTCACATGGGTACCCTCACGTAGCTGGATTTGCCCACGTGTGTGTCTCTGAAAAAGCTCTAAAAGACATCTTGTGGACTGGACTGAGTCTGCCAATGTAGCTGAGCACTTGCTCGAAGCCCCTGTCCAGGAGCCAACATCTAAGGGACAGAGCAGAGACAACCACACTTTTCATGGACAAGGACAATCCATGTTTTCAGTCCATGCCCTCTTCCTCAATGTTAGCAACCCTGGGTGCCTCAGAAAAGATCAGGGGAAAGCAGGGTTGTGATCTTGTCCAGAATCTGCAGCAGCTCTTGTAGAAGTCATGTCCTTCCTACAGAAACAACCCAAGAGTGAGGCAGGACTCTGTCCCAAGACAGGGAGCAGGGCTATCACTTAAGTCCCAAAATCTCTCCTTTCTGAAATGGTGGCCTGGGTTGTAAGCAAATAGGATATTGGATTGCATTTTACAGAACATTTAGCACATTGAACCCTCAGCTTTGGTGGATGTTGCTGAATATTAATCTCATTTTTCTGAAGTCTGTGGTTGTCTATCCTACATGCTGAAACCCGTGCATTTGTTTCAACAGATGTCCAACAAAGAGAAGACCAAGGAGGACTCAGCTGTAAGTATTAAAAATATATTCTTTTGTTTGTCTCAAATGACTTAACTTCATAGCTTCAGTGCTCAAATTCAGCACAAGCCTTTAGATTAGACTTGCTGGATGATACAAACTGAAGCATTTTTGTAGGCACTACATCCTAGGTGGTCTTTAACTGGGATACAGGGACATCATTTGCATGATGTCTGTGAACCTGAGCCTATATGCACCCAGTTTTTTAAGAAAACCTCCTTTTCTAGAAGAAACATGCTCTTCATAACTTCTCCATGTTCATATTTGTATTTTTATTGCCATGCCATATTGCAGGCCAGCTGGTTTACAAATTCATTTGTTATTTAGTAAGGAAAAAAATGACAATTGAGTAAAAAAATTAAGACAGATTTGGAAAAAAATTGGACAGAGGACTTGCAAGAGTACAGGGTGAAATATCTGCCTGTTTGATATCTCATTTGGTAGTTTCTACTGAATCTAATGTTGCCTGTGTGTCTCTCCAGAACATACAGAAAATATTGTGGTTTCATTAAAACTGTACTAGTTAAAGCATGGTTTGCTGTAGGAGAGGCTGTGAATGTACACAATTCATAGTATCAAGCAGAAGCAAAATAACCCTTAAATAAATAAACCCATAAAAAAAAGGTTTTACTTTTGTTACAACTTCTTTGACAGTCATAGGAACTGGGTTAATGGTCAGTTATTTTCAGACCGCAGCTTGATCCCCAACATTTGTGGTTGCTAAACATCAACAGCATTTCCCTCCTGCAGAGTATAATTTATGGAGGAGAATGGATTTTCTCCTTAAAATAAGGAGACATTTTCTCCTTTTGTTCCTAGGAACTGCATTGACATAACAAGCAGCTCATTTAAGGTCAACTTTTTCTTCTCCAGACTAACTTATACCAGGCCCTTCTTGATTTGATCCCTGGACTTAGCCCATTAGTAAAAAAGCCTCTGTGACATAAATAAGAGTAAATGTTTGTCTTGTTTGTCTTAAAGGCTGCTGTAGCATGGTTTTTTTTCATTAAGAACAAACCAAAGGCACCTTCCAGATGCATTTTGTTGTCATTTCTCTACTCAGCTTGTGGAAGAGGAGATGGGACAGCAGCTTTGGTGGCTCACTGGTGACAGAAGCTGTCCCACCTCTGAGGGCCATGTTTTGGGCATCCCAATTTAAGGGAAATTTGGAACAATACCAGAGAAATGAAACTGGTCCAGGGAATGTGATCTCTGGAGAGAGATGGGTTATGTCTGTTTAGGCTGGAGAAGGCCAGGCTGATTAAGGACACAATAACAACCCTCTTCAGAGTGTCTTTTGAGAGGGTGGGACAAGTTATTTATTGTTCTAACCCAGCTGACACTGCAATTAAGGCACAGCAGACTTAAACAAAGGAGATTTAAGCCAGATGTTAGAAGAGATTGTCTAAGGGTAATGGTACTTGAGCACTGAGGCAGAGTTTGTCCAGGCTATCAAGCCTCCATCAGTCCAGGTTTGCTGCTTTGTGATTTCTTAACAAAAGAGAAAACCAGTATCTGTCAGGAATTATTTAGAAATCAAGCTGGTACTACCTTAGTACAAAAGATTATCTCTAGGAGAAATTCCAGCCTAATTCAATCATTACTTGGTATTTTCAATCCTGTTATGGGTGGTAGATGGGGGGTAAGGCCCTGAGGAGGTGCATCCAGGGGGATGCTCTGCCACAGCATTTTGCTTTTCAATACTGCTGTAAATGCACTTCTGCTTCTGGCACCTTATGAAGAAGGTCAGGTTGTTTCATGGCAGTGAGGATCCTGAATACTGCAAACCAAAAGGAGATTACTGAAACTAACTTTGCTGTTACAAATGCAAAAAAGGGTTTGGAAACTGGGAGGAAGGCAGATTGCAAAGAAGAGTAATTCCATCCTGGAGTCCTTCCAGACACCCATTCCAGTCAGTGGGGGAGGAAGCTCTGGTGAGGAGAAATTCAGAGCTGGAGCAATTCTGGACTATTACCTGGAGGAATTCCTTAATTTCCCTAGAGGAAATTAAGGCTGTTTTCCCTTGACCACAGAGAGGCTTTGTGCATCTCATTCTCTGAAATAGTTTTAAATGAACCCAAGGTGACACTCATATCCCTTCACAAGGAAGGCCACTTTTCCCATTTGCACAGAGAGGCACTTCCAGCTGTGGCATGAGGACAGAAATCCCCCAGTGTCTTGGGTATCCAGGCAGGACTTCTCCCCAGTCAGTTCTCTCTCAGCAGCATGAATATGTCTTTTTCATAGCTTTGCAGTTTGTTCCACTGGTTACATATGAATTATTATTTCTGGGGAAGTTTTTTGTCTATTTTTTTATTAAAATAAGTTATTTTGTTCTTACAGCACCTGCCTAAATGGAAGGTCTGCCAACAATTTGGACAGCTGGAGATGTGTCAAGAGAAGCATCACTCCCTCAGTGGCAGCATTGTTTGTAATACAAGTGACAGACTTCTGCCAAGAGAAATGGCAAAAAGAAAAAAAAAAGCTTCTAGAACACAAGAGAGAGGAAAATCTGCTGGATTTTCATTCCAGCCACTGACTGTGTCCACAGAACAGCTGTGTCAGCACTCCAGCTCAGCACTTTGGACAGTCCTCTGTGATTGTCAGTGATTTGGGCACCTGTACCGGGGAAATGAGAAAGCCTGGGACTCAGCTGCTCTGTGCCAGACCACTGGAAGCTGGTGACTGTCCAGCCTCTCATCACAATCCTTGAGGACTGCCAGGAGCAGAGGCAGCCACATTCAGGAGGATGGGACATTCTTGCTGTCACCTTTCCCTGAGGATGGCTACTGCATGTGAAGAAAGGCAGCTAAAACCAAGAAAGAAAACTGAAAGGGTCTGCAGAGTGAGATTTGTGACCTCTTCCATGTTGCTCTCTCTCTAGACTACAATCCTTTAATTGTCTCTTTTCACCAGCTGCTACTGTGTACAGAACCAGGCAGAACACTTTGACCCAGTCCTCCAAAAACAGGAGTTGCTCTAATGGGATCAGATACTGAATGTGTTATCATAAGGGAAGGTGCCTTCTTTAAGCCTTGATAGCAATATTTTGGTTTCTACCAAATATTCCACCAAAAAAGGGGACTTCCACTTTCAACAGGAGCCAGCTGTGAGAAAAAACAGGCTGTGGAAATCTGACCAATTAAAAAGAGTGCTCTCTGCTATGTGACTGTCATGTTACCTGGACTTACCCTTCTCAGGATGGAACAAAAACTGTGGTTGAGCTCTGTTTGGTTCAACTGAATCTTTTTTAAGCACCTTCCTGTGGCTTCCAGGGAGGATTTTAAACTGAAGTTTTAAACTAAACTTGAGCTTGTGTCTCATCCTAGCATGCACCCAACAAAACAAAAAAAGAACAAAAAACACATTCTATCAGTGTGTTGTCCATGAATGTCCAGAAAGCCAAAAACTGCATTTTCCCTGTGCCAGTGCATGTGCCTTGCTGTTTCAGACCCAAGTCAGCCAAACTGAGTGGCTGAAAATAGCAAAACAGTAAAATTTGCTGATAATATGAAGTTTTGAAGGAGGAGGAATTTTTACTAGCTGTCTTTCCCAGATGGGACAGTTTCCCCATCTTGTCATGGGCAGATGGAGATTGTTATTTTAAATTGAGCTCTGGAAACACTTGACCTTCTCCTGCACCAGTTGCTAGACTAAAATTGTATGATTTTTGTGAATAAATCAGAGCCTTGTTTGTTCTTGCTCTGTGTGTAAGAGGCACTCCAGTATCAACTGAGCTCAGACACTGATTTTTCATATGAAGATCAGCTTTCAATTTCCAGCCGAGTGAAAATTCTGTTGTACTCACATCATGTGGAAGCAGGACCATCTGGCAATAGTGCAGCAATTATTTTTTGTCAAAGCAATACCCCCAGGGAAGCTCCCAGCTGAGTTGCTGTGCTTTCCACTTTTATATTCTGCAACTGTAATGGTTCAAAGATATAAGTGACCTAGCAGTGACTCTGCAATAGGGTATTGAAACAAATTTAGACTGATTTTCTTACTTCTGGGCTACTTCGTGGATACACCTAAATACAAAAGCCTTCTCTTGCAAAATCTGTGCTTTCATTTAGCTTAGGGTTCCAGCTATTCCTAGAGGTCAATAAATCCTAGATAACATTCAAAGGACTTGGGAATTTTGTAATAACATTTTTTTTGTCTTCACTTGCCATGTTTATATTTTAAATAAAATCTATTAATTCTTCTGGATGTTTGACTAAATCTATCAACACACAGAGACAAGTCAATCCAAGCCATTGCCTCCCCCCAAAGTGAATTTTATTCTAGCCACATCCATCTGTGCTCCTTTTCAAAGGCCTCAGATAAGGCCAACACAGAGCTGACCACCTTTGCTTTCTTTTGGCTCACACAACAAAATCCCTTGCACAGCACAACAAACTCCATGAAAGCCAGGCAGTAGCCTGAAGGCAGCACTAAGCCTGGGCTGATTCATCCCTTTCTCACCCAACTCCACAACCCCAAGCCGAGCCAAGGCACAGCACACACTCCTGCTTCCAGAACTGAAACCAGCTCGTTGCATTCCCCCCAGAGCAGTCTTGCACAGGAGCACCAGCATCCCTCTGTTTGCCTACATTAAAGACACTTAAACACAGGAAAGCAACAGTTGATGCAGCTTTGGAGGAAGACTAATAAATGGACTCACTTTCACAGAAAAGCGAAAGACTTTTGTTGTGGCATGGCTGGTAAACCACAAGTGGAAAGCCCCAAGAGAAAACATGTGTTGCTACTTAGTGATCTGGATCCATCTGTCCTGTTGTCAGATTCACTATTTAAATCTTTTTACCTGTGAGAGCTGAAGTATCTCTTTTGCTCAAAAAAGCGTTCCCTTTTTCCAGCTACCCTTGCTCCAACACCTGTTCTCAGTAGCTGTTGGGCTACATCAAAGAAAACTTGTTTGTTGCTTTTCCATTTTGCAAAGTGAATCTTTCTTATATTTGTAGCAAACATGCACAAAAGGTAATATTACCCCCAAGTGTAATTTCTCTAACCTCTCTGTTTTCCAGAGGAAGAGAAACTGCTTTAAAGAACAATTGAGTACAGCCTAACTCCACAGGGAGAAAACATTTCCATAGCTGTGAGGCTCTTGGGACTTTTCCTCTCAATATGTGAACTAGGGCTTTCACCACCTCCATAGTATGACATGGGATGGAATCATTGTAATCTGGTCCCCACTTGAGGATTATTGTGGAACTCCTGGAGCAAATCTGGAACAAAGATACAAAGGTGATGGGGGGACTGGAGCATGTCAGTGATGAGAAAACACTGAGAGAGGTGGGCCTGCTCAGCCCCAAGAAGAGACAACTGAGAGCCATGTCTGTCATTGTCTGCAGGGAAGGGTCAGAGCAGGGAGCAGGCTCTGCTCTGTGGTGCTGAGAAATGGGACAAGAGGAATGGGCAGAAACTGGTGGACAGAAAGTTCCACCTGAAAATGAGGAAGAACTTTTTGTTGAGGGTGGCTGAGCACTGGAACAGGAGGCCCAGAGAGACTGTGGAGATCTTCCCTGGAGATGCTCAAAAGCTGTCTGGACTTAATCCTAAGTAACACGTTCCAGGGGACTGCATGAGCAGAGAGGTTGGACTCGATGACCAACTGTGGTCCCTTCCCAACTCACCCATTCTGTGTTTATGGAAAGCACACCCCATGTTCTTGGAGGTGATCTCCTCTGCATCTGGCACCCCAGGGAATTACAGAGCAGTGACTTCTATGTCATTCATCTCTCAGGATCACTTAGGTGACAACAATTCAGTTTGTACAATTACCTTCCAACGCAGGAAAAATGCTTCCAACATTTTCTGTGTTATCAGCACCACTTAGCGTAATTAGTGCATCTGAACCACGCTCCCTGATGTCAAATGCAAGCCCTTGGCAGCTGCTCCTGACATTGCTGTTAATCACAAACTCTTTGTTTGCACATTGTTAGGAAAGAGCCTGTCTCCCATTTCAGTCTGGCACAGAAAACTGCTATGTAGGGATAGATACTCATATATCAAGGATGCTTAGGCTGACCTTTGAACTTGCCCAAAATAGGTCCCAACAATTTACTAATAAATTACTTATTTGTTTTTCTGTAATTCCAAGAAGTGCTGCTTAGGACGATTGGACACAGTGTCATGCTTGGAGTCACACAAGGCTGCCTGTAGCTGACTTGGTGCTTACACTCCTATCTCCAGCTTGCAGAGACCTTTTCCCACTTGCTGGACTGGAAAGTCTACTTTTTTGCAGCATCCACCCCAGTAGAAATCATAAGTCAACAGAAGCTGTTTGCTAATTTTGAATGAGATTACACCGCACAAAAAAAAATATCACCTCTAAAAAAATTTAGAAGGAGGGAAAAGATATCTCTCATTCAAACTGGAAATCTTTAAAGAACCTGTCAGTAAGAAGCAACAGTAACACAGCCATAATGTGGACAGGGAGTGACTGAAAATGTTTTTTTCTTAATTTCTTCTGCCAGGTCTGTGCTGTCACATGTCATCCTTCTTACAGGGCTGAGACTGCAGTTTCGAAACAAGATCAGATTTGCCTGCAAAAACAAATTTCCCACAGCATCGTTCTGGACTAGAAGCAACTCTACACCTCTCAATTCACCTCTCTATCAATCAGACTTACCATTACTGTGCTACCTAGCTTCTAAAATGCATCACCACTGCAGTTCTCACAGTTACTGTAACTAAAAATAGGTCATGGAATCAAGGCACAAAATGCCTGAACTGTAGCTAATTTTATAACAGTAGGCAAACATGAAATATCTTTATCACCTTGTTGGAAGTTTTATTAACCAGCTCAGATCAGTGTGATTAAACTCTGCGTCAGCAAAGGACTGCAAGTCCTATCATAAACCTGGTCTTTGAAAGCCTTTGGTTTGGTTTTCCCTGCCCTCATGAACTAAGTCAGGGTATGCCCATATTTCCCTCTGGCTGTATCTGCAGCTCAGAGGGCTGCTATCTTATTCAAGATATGTTATTGAATTCCCTTATCAAAACCATGAGAAAAATCCAGCACTGTGCTGGTTCCTGACCTACTGAACAAGGCAGGAGGGCTGGCCAGATAGTGCCCACACTTTCCAGGAGAATTCATTGACTGATTCTTCACAGGGTGGGACAGAGGGACACCACCCCAGGAAGGTCTCCTGCACTCCTGGCAGCAGCTGGCACAGAAAGCATGCCCAGAAACTGAAGGACTGGAGAAGCTGAGGAAGTGGCTTTGTAGACAGGGAAATCTCTGACAGGGTGAGCCTTGGTGCCAGGTCTCTTCTCAGCAGGTGGGGATCCCATCAGGAGTCCTGGGCACATCCCAGTGCTGAGGGGCAAGTGCCTTCGAGCAGGAAAAATCAAAAGAATATATAATTAAACACATAAACAAATAACACCCAAACTTCACACAACGGTTCTGTTTAACTTCAGATTATCTGTTTATTATTTGAAGTTGCATTTTTCATGACTACCATGGGGCAGATAGCTGCCTGCCCACGCTGTTATGTATGGGACAGTTCGATCCAGCTGAAAGGAGGAGCAAGAAAGAAAGAGGGAATAAAAATAAAATCTTTTAATCTGCTCCAGACCAGTAACAATTTGCTAGTCCTCAAGAGATGAAGGCAATTGATTTTTAATTTATTTTTATTTAAAATAGCCCTTAAAGAAGAGCTCCCATTAACAAACATATACTCTGGCCAGCTGGAATGATTAACCACAAAACCACCAGGCATGCACAGAGTGAGCCAGTGCCTTTCATCAGAAATTTGTGGCAATGTGGCAACTGCAGACCAGCTTCATATAATGTGTCTTAGCTTCATTTTTGAGCAATTCCTACTGCATCACAACATAATCTGGGTAGAAAATGATTTCTAAACAAAGTCAAACAATGGTTCCTCAGAAACAGAAAACTTGGCCAAAGGAATCCACCAGATTCCTTCGGCTGCACTTATTGCATCAATAGACCTTCGAGTCTTGGGAAACATTATCTACATTAGTAGATAATCCATGTGTCAAATACCTCCTCCATTTTATATTTCATCAACTTTTGCATTAAAACTGGTTTTAGTGTTCCCAGGTGCTCAGGCTCAAGCACCCTACAGCCACGATGGATCCCAGACACAAGAGGTGTGCCCCTGTCAGAATATTTTTCAGAAGATTTGGGGTGTGGTTGAAGGGCAGGACAGGAAAGGAATTGTTTGGTTTAGTCTCCAGGCAATGCTGCAGCAAACAGCAAGAAGGGAAGCACTGAACTTTTGCACCTAGGCAGAAGCCAGGTGAGAAGCTGGCTGCGAAGCTGGCATTGGACCCTGAACCCCTCCTACACAGGCCTGGCTTTACAGCCCAGCAATGTTCCTGATCTCTCACTACACCTTTTACAAAGCAAGCTATAATCTTAATCTCTGCACTCCCAGGTGACAGGATGAGTGCCCAGGCTGGCAATAACCACTTGTAGCATATCTCTGATATATCCTATCAGCTGGAAGCTCCATGCAAGCAGTCAGCACGGTTGAGAGGTGAGCAAAAAGCAGCTGCATGCAAAAGTGTGTTTGAACAGAGATAAAGTGCAATTCAGCAGCAAATTTTGCAAGGAAATGAGCAAGAAAGCACATGGCTCCCAAAACATCTTTGTCTGAGTGGCAGACTGTCAGAGGCTGGATACAAACACATCTGGAATGTCACTGCTTTCATTCAGACTGTTTGTTTTCTGGGGAGGGAAGATTGATATTCCTATCTCCCCCACACCCCAACATGTCAAAGCTCATGTCCCTGTTCACTGCCAAGACAGCACAGATTATTTTTTGCCTTCTTTGCTCCCCACAGGTTGGCAGAATACCAGCAACTTAATTACACAGGCAGCTATTAGGGCCTGCCTCAACTTTCACACTAGGAAAAATTGTGCTTTCTCTCACAAAATTTAGAAATAAATATTGATTTTTAGGCTAAGGTGAGTTCCAACATCTGAAGAGTTGCTGCTGTATACCTCTCCCATCACAAAGTCCCTGCTCACCTTTCTGTCCCTGAGGGTCACAGGCACAGGGAAGGTGTTGCCTTAAGGGCCTTTGGACACTCACAGCTCAGCAGGTGTTGCTGAACCAAACAATTTCCACACTATTAGACCAACTTCTGATAGGCCAGAGGTAAAGCACCGCAGATAACTACTGCAGAATGGGCACTTTCATTGCTTGCTAACATTTACACTAACACATAATCCTTCAGAGACAAAAAAAGCCCTCTACAAAATATAGCAAGAGTGGCTGGATCTGCAGTTGTGTTCAGAAATGAACGCTTCAGGCTTGACAAAGCTCACACAGGACAGCACAGACCATAGCTCTGACAGCATAAATCAAGTTGCAGGATTTTTTCACTCTTGGATCTCGTGGTATCCCTGTCATGCCTAAATGGAAGAACCTTTCCTATAATTAGCCTGAGCCTGAGCAGTTGCATCCCTGAAGGAGTGCAGAGGGCATTGCTGGGACTGTGCTGCACCTCTGCTCAATGCCTGGCTTACACAATTCACAGGCTCAGAGAGGAACCCAGTTACACCCCCAAATACTATTATAGTTGCAAATGGGCTGGTTGGAATGTTAAATACCTTTCAAAAGGTGGGTGTGCTCCCTGCACATTTCTAGGCTGAGCAGAGCCTTCACCCCACCTGATTAAAGCAGGTCCTGCCCAGCTGAAGCAGTCTATTTTATGTCTTGCTTATGCTGGGAGAAAAGCAACCATACATGGAGCAAATTATCCTCCCAGTGCTTGCTGCTATTCCCGAGGAAAATCCAGAAGCCTTATGGCAAATACAACCATTAACACCTTTACAGAAAAGTACAAATCCTCTCTCCTGAGTGTCTGAGATCCTGAGCCCTTGGGCAGCCACCCACTGCAGGGTACCCTGATAAATGGGGGGGATTCACTTCAGAGAGAAACAAACAGCTAATTGATTGGCCAAAAAGCTTTATCATTTAAAGGATCAGACTGACAAAAGTCGCAGCAAAAATCAGCTTCACGTCTGTTCCTTTCTCACAGTCAAGCTGAATTTTTGTTCCCATCCCTACTGGCTGTCCAGGTCATTAGGCCTCAGTAACAGATGCAGATTTCTTGCCAAGTATCTCCCATTGCCAGGACTTACACATCTCTTGGACAGCAATGCTGCTGGCTGTCACCTCTTCCTGTGCAATTCAACATGCTGCTTCAATTTTTGCTACTATGGCTGCACCATGAAAGGTCTTCCGCTGTTGCTCAAGTGGTTCAAAAGCCAGCATGAAAACTCATTAGTTTTTCACATCTCTCATCTGCCCTCACCCTGGGATAAGAGTCCTAACCACATAAGATATTAGCTAAATGTGTGGAAACAAGGGAAACCAGCCACAGCCAGGGCTGGAAAGCCTCACTCTGCAGGCAAATCCAAAATGACAAATAAATCACACAGATTCAGGTGCTCACTAGCATCATTTGAACAGTCTTTCGGTTTCCACCTGAACTGGACAAGGATTAAGGTTTATCAACAGGAAGCAGAGACAGTGAGCATGACAAGATGTAGCTGGTCTGTACTGCCTTACCCAAACAACCTTGCTGTCTTCTGCTCAGAATGACAAATGGATTTGCATTTTCCTTCTGAGGAGAGCTTGGTTAAGATTGTCTGTATTATTTGGTTAATCTGATAACAAAAAGGGGGGCCAAGGCAAAAAGAAAAACTCACCTTTATTAATAATACCAGCTACAATCACCAATATGAGATGAACAAGAGCCAAAAAAAGACTCACTTTTTTGGAGAACTCTGCCCACAGCCTTAGAAGCCACTTGGATAACAAACACAAGTAGAGAGGAAATATACAATGAGAAAAAGGAATATTGCAAGGTTACAACATGCTATAATAGCACCAAAAGAAAATACACAAGTCCCTTGACCAGTCTGCACTAGTACTTAGCTGAATGCAAATTTATATTCCTGATACAGGAAATTAAAATATTTAAGCTATTCATTCTTCCATCAATTCACTTATAGGTGATGAAAACAGTCTGGCTCTGATTTTGGAAAGCATCTGATTCACAGTATTTGAATTAGCAGATGTGTGGGCAACTGTCTTTGGTAAAAAAAAGGGAGTTGTGTTCTGTGGAAAAGCAGGCTGTATTTTGCTTTAGTTGGAAACCTTTTAGCAAATATGCAGGATATAGCAAATAGAGGGGAGAAAGCACATTTATACACCCTAAAAGCAGCATGACAAAGGTACTGATGATGTGAACATCTCCAAACACTGAAGTGAGGAGCCCCAGGGACTGAAAACCAACAAGACTTTAGGCAATGGCCTGTAGGAAGTGAGCCAGCTCAAAGATTTGCATTGGCTTTGTAGTTTGTCTCAACAAAGTTTTTTTCTGTGCTTGCTTCATTGCTATGTGTAGGAAGAAAAAAAAAGAAAAAGAAAGAAAAACCAACCAAAAAACACACCAAGAGACCTGCATGGATGAACAAGGAGATCCTGGCAAAACTCAGGCACAAAAAAAAGCATGCAAAGGGTGGAGCAGGGGTGGATAACATGGAAGGAACAGAGACACTGTCTGAGCATGCAGAAACACGGTTAAAAAAGCCAAAATCCACCTGGAATTTATTCCATTCAAGGTTTTGATGGGATGCACCAATGAGTGCTGAGGGAGCTGGCAGATATCATTGCAAGGCCACTCTGGATAATCCTTGATGGATGATGACAGTTGTGAGCAGTGCCAGAGGAGCAGAGGAGAACAAACATCACCCCTGTCTTCAAGAAGAGAAAGAAAAAGGATCCATGTTTGACACAAGTCAGCATTGTATCCTTGTGGCAAAGAAGGTTAAAGGCATCCTGAGCTGTACCAGGCAAAACATTGCCTGCAGGTTGAGGGAGGTGATCCCTTCCCTCTCCTCAGCACTAATGAGGGCAACTTCTGGAGTTCTGGGCTCCCCCATACAACAAATATATCAGTCTAAAGGGGAGAGAGTGAAGGGCCACAAAGATGAAGAAGAGACTGGAGTGTGTCTTCTGTGAGGAAAGGCTGAGAGAGCTGGGGCTGTTGGGGCAGAGGAGGCTCAGGAGGGGTTTCATCAGTGCATGGAAATCCCTCCAGGGAGGGTGCAAGAGGACAGAGCCAGGCTCTCTCCAGTAGTGCCCAGAGGAAATGGGCACACACATTGGGCTCTGTCTGAAGATCAAGTAGGTGGCCTGGCTTGAGCAGGGGAGCAGAAGCAGACCACTTCCAGAGGTCCCTTCCAAACTCAACCACTCTGTGACTGTGGAAAAATTATGAGTGGATTTTGAAAGCTTACAGCACTCTCCTTCAGGTCACTCAACCCATGCTAAGTTTAATAGGATAATGTAGAAAGAACAGGAAGGGTAGGAAGAGAAAATATTTCTTTCAGTCTTTTCTTTCTGTCAAGATAAACAATTATAAGCCAGTATTGCACTGCTGTCAGGTCTTAATTTTCTTCCAAGTCTGACTACACTCAGTGTAGCACAGTGGAACGCTGAGCAATCACAGCACCTCACTTCTGTCACATGAGCCATTGATGAGCCTGGAAAAAAAAAATCATCCCCAACAAAAAAACCAACTCCAAACTAAAGCTCAGCCACACGCTGGAAAGGTTTATCCTGGTGAGCAGTCACCACAGATCAGTATGACTCCTTTGTATTTATCACTGAAAATCAAATTGAGTAAAAACTGTATGGCTGTGCCCACCAGACCCACAGCCTTCATCCAGAACATTAAATGACCACAAGTGTCTGTGGCTGCTGTATTTTTGTATGCTGAGAGGTTTTGAAAGAATGCATTAGTGATCCATATCTGCCACCTCCTCCTGCAAGAAGGGAGGACAGAAATAACGTGAGCAAAGAATGGAAGACACAGAGGGCACCTAAGCACAAAGCTGGAACACAGTAGCCTTCCCAGCCTCATGAGTTTTTTTGCTAGGTGGTACTTAATCACCAAGGCAGGGCACTTGGAAGACAAAACACAAGAAAAACTTGTGTTTAAAGACATAGGACTTTAAAAGATGTAGTGGAAAAGGCTGTTGAAATCACTGGACACACAGGGGAATTACTTCAGCTGATAGTTTAAATTTGGGCTTGTTCAAAGCATGTAAAGAAGGAATTAGCCTATGAAGCATTAAGGTCACATCCTTAAACTTTATTATGGAGTGATTTTCTTTTATCTGGAGCAGGACATGGCACCTCTGCGTCAGATTCCAGCAATTGAGTTAACTTGGTCAATACTTCTGCTGTTGTGAGAGGAGCTCTCAGAGGAGAATTAGGATCTTCCAGAAGAGTAGCTCTCAGAAGAGCACGAGAGGAAAAAAAAAAACCCACAAATATTAATTTCTCTTGACATTAGTGCAGCCATAAATGGTTTTTGTACTTCATCAGGAATTCTAGTCTTGGAAGCCTTCCACTTCTGTGTTTCAGTGCTAGAGAGAAAATAACTTCTAGAAAATCAGAAATTTATTCCTCTGCTATGTCTTCCACACATCTAAATATGAGTTGCATCAGGCATTCAAAGCTTTCCAAAAGTCAAGTGCCTCAGGAAATACTCTGGATTATCACTGCCACAGAAGAGAATGAGCAACTCCATTACAGCCCTATTTGAGTGAGAAATTACATATTGCTGAAATACAACCATTAAGCTGACTGATTTACTAAGTCTCACTTTTAAAACAGTTAAATAGAGTGTGGGTGGCTTTGTTTGTTTTCTAGTATAATGAAATATGATTTTCTAGACTTTTTTCAATTATTTAACTTCTAGCTTAATACCATAAAACAACCCCCAAAAACAACCCCAAAAATAAAAACAAGCAACAAAGAACAAACAGGCTTATTCTAAAGTTTTTTTTTGTATGAGTGTTACATGTTAATATTTAAATTCTTCCAGCATGATGAAATAGCAAGCTCTCTACTTAATCCAAGCAGAGGATGAGCTGAGATGAATGAAAACAGTGTTTGTATTACTATTGTTTATTTTTATAAGTATATATTATTTAATACTTTTTAATAATAATCCAAATCAATGGGTATGCTTTTTATGGCATGTTTATATAACATAAAGTTCAACACTAACAGTGCATTAACAAGTGTGTGTATACATCTGTAAAGAAAACAAAGGGAGATGTCAGAAGGATTCAATACAATGCAAGAGAGACTACCCAGAAGCTAGCAGTTTGAAAAAGTGTTGAACAGAATACACTAAATATATTTTTCCACAATTGCTGAATTGTGCAATTATGCAACTATGTGCAAAAAAAAAACCCACCCTAGTAAAGAAATGCCCTTGGCAGCAAATGCCCATTGAAAGAAAAACATAAATTTCTTTATGAAATGCAACAGCAGACTATGCCAGACTATGCTCAGCAAGATGCAAGAGCTCTCATGGAGAAAAAGAAAGGCTTCTGCCATGGCTGGCTGAAAACGTAAGGGGTAAATATTGCTCAGCACCTGCACATCAGAAGCAGAGAGCCAGGAAAAAGTAGTGCTTGATTGCAGAGCAAATAAAGAAACAGCTATTTTTGGCATTGTAGAGCGTGGAAAGGCATGCTTAGAAAGTGCAAGGGGTAGCCTCTGTGCTCAGCTGTACAGGAAACCAAATACATTAACATCAGTCACAACTAATTGTAAGATAAAAGTTTGAATTTTTTTTTTTTCCTCAGTAGAAAGAACTGAGCGAAGTCTCAAGTCCCTGCTTAAACTGAGAGACAAGAGTTGTTTCAGAAACACTGGCAAAATCCTTGTTCTGAACATTTTCAAGTAGCACATCGATACAAAGAAATGTTTAACTATAAGACAAAAGTTAGGCAGTCCTCCTAGAAGGAACTGCAATACCTGAAGGCTGCATTATCATAAACAGCTAAATTCTGGGAAAAGATCAAAGGTGGATGCTGAGCTTTTTCTATTGGTGAAGTGGTAGTTTGCAAGACCTTACGTCAGCTGCAATGCTATGGTGAGAGCCGACAATATTTCCATTTGTTCTTCAGTTTGGTTGGAGAAACATCCCCTGATTTCTCTGAGTCACTGCTCACATCCTGCTCCAGCACTTCCTCATTCACAGCAGCACTCCTTGCAGCAGCACGTTTGGATCTCAGCACATGCAGGGGGGACACGGAGATTCCACAGAGGTAAGCAAGAGATCAAATGTTCTGTATTGAACAAGAAAGTGCTAAAATTGCAGTATTTGGGCTATGGGGTTTGGCTACGGTCTTTTACGCTTGCTTCAGGTGATGTTTCCACGGGGAAAAATGAAATAGAAACAGTGTGGATTTGGCTTGGGGGGTTGTTTTTTTTATTTGTCATAAGTGACAGTTTGCCAGAGAGGAAAAACTCCAGACTGAGGGGGTTCCCAGCTGTGTAATGCTCTCCCCTGTGCTGGCTCCCAGCTGGGGTGGGCTTAGAGTGTAAAATGGAAAGTGAGGCCACCAATAAAACAAAAGGCATTTCCAGTTAATTTTCTCACTGAGCACTGATTTGCCTTTATTTCTGCTCTCATCTTTTGCTTTTCCTTAGCCATTAAAATGGCTAACTGACAGGAGTGACTGAACAGGGAGTCTCAGTTTAGTGAAATTCAGAGGACAAACACTAGGCTGAAAACAGTCAAATCACACTTGCTGCCTCAGAATATCACCTGAGCAAGAGCAAAGGCTCGAGCATTCAGCATGCAGAAAGGGAGCTCCAGGTAACTCCTCAGGCTCTCAGTGGTGGCTGTTCACAAACTGGCAGAGAGTAACAGCAGCTAAAAAGGAAGGCAAGAGGTCCCAGGGTCCAGGCTGCAGGTGGTGAAGAAGTGTAGGAGTGACAAGACTAGAAAGAGGGCAAACAGCTGCACAGGGGGGGTTTCCCAAACTCAGTCAGTGAGGTTTCTATTACAAGTGGTGGTGGAGTTTGGAAAAAAAAATTCCATTGCACAAGTAGGCTCCAGACAAACCTGGTGCCTTAGTTTTGACAGATTTATATTAGATTAATTAAAAAACAAACAACAAAATCTACACAGCAATAGATGTACAAGCCAATCCCTACAACAAGGCATTTAAAATTACTTTCCTATCTTAAAATCTAATTTTATTCTTGGTAGCTCGTTGCTTCCTTTAGAGGGGACTGTACCCACCAAATTAATGCAGGGACAGAGGAAGGGAGGAGAAAGACACCTGGGGAAAGTACAGAGCAACAGATGCCACAAAGTCCAATTTCTCACACCTCCTCCGTGTGAACCTGGAACTCAGACCCCCTCAAGAGCCAGCTCATGCTAGATAATCTCAGCTTTTTGAAAGCTAAATAGAAATGTTTCACCAGTTGACTAAAAGTGAATCCTGAGGAAGAAGTGAAATGACAGAGCTATGGATTTCAGTTCTCATTAAATCAAAAATCTTGCCATTTTTTTGAGATTATCTTGGTAACACAAGTGTAAGTAATGCAAAGGTGGAAATCAGCACAGATTTTTCATTCCAGAGAAATTATTTCTCTATTTCTGGAAAGGAAAAGGAGATGACAGGAAATTTTCAACTCCAAGTGCTCTTCTTGTAATATAGACGAGGTTATTAAAATATTTGACAAGATGAGTATTGCAAAAAAATCTCTGATAGGTTTTCCCTAGTTGGGAAAGCCCTAAAAAAAGATTGCATGGGTGCATACTACACTCAGCAGACTGATCTTTTAGTAGAAAAGTCACCAGAGTTCTGTATATTTTATCTCCAGAGAAGCTACCCAGTGGTTGGTGGGAGGTGAGGGATGGATGGGAGAAGAACATTTCACTCTACAAAAGAAAAAACACATATATTCTTTAAAAAAAGCCAATACACAGATGCAGTCAACTCTTTAGGGGGCTTCTTGGATTTTCCCACCTTATCATGGTAAATTCCATCTACAGTTTTCTTTTAACATAAAACAGAGACCTGGGGCAGATCCAGAAGTCCACAAAAACAGTCAGTGCTGGAACAACTCTGCTCTGAACACAGGCTGAGAGAGTTGAGGTTGTTCAGCCTGGAGAGGGCTCTGTGGAGATCTCAGAGGGGCCTTTCAGGGGCTGGTAAAAAAGAGACTTTTTACCAGGACCTGTAGTAACAGGACAAAGGACAACGATTTTAAACTGAAAAAGGGTAGGTGTAGGTTGCAAATAAGTAAAAAATTCTTTACTGTGAGAGTGGTGAGGCACTAAAATGGGTTTCCTAGAGAAGTTGTGGATGTCCCATCCTTGGAAGCAGCCAGGCCAGGTTGGATGTGTCTCTGAGCAATCTGGTATAGTAGATGATGTCCTTGCCCATGGCAAGGGAGGTTGGAACAAGACAATCTTTCAGGTTCACTTCCAAATCATTCTGTGTTTCTGTGATGAGTACTTAAGAATCCTTTGAAAGAGTTTAGCTGGTTTGTCTTTCACACCCTTCTCACTTTCCTTTCCTGAACTGTGTTGCAACCTTCCCTCCCTCTCAGGACAAAGCAACTGCCTCCTATGGAAGCTGAGCATCCCTGAACAGCCACCAAAAGTGACAGTCCAGGTGCTGGAACATGTCCATGACTGAGCTGTGGTTCAACAGGTGAGAAAAATAAGGGCAGGAGAGGAAAATACATACAAACTGTCCTCTGAGCAGTGACACACTTTTCTGCTACAGTCCATTAAATACACACACACACAGGTGAACATACCTCAGTGAGTGTGTCTCATTGAGCACTGACAATTTTCAGGGGCATTTGGGGATGTGTATACACTGTGACTGTACCTGCTGTCATATTTTTCAAAGCAGCCAGAGCCTCAGAGACTTCCATGCATTGATTTTAGGTCACATCTGCTCACGTGTTTTTAAAACAGCACCTCGACACCTCGAGGCAAATCCTAACCCCAGAGCAAGGTGTGGTGCAGAGGTGCCTGTGCTAACAGGAGCTGGAGAAGTGCTGCTGTCTTAGTGCAGCATTGCATGAGCACGAATTCCATGTGCTGAAGGGGAGTTGTTAATTACATCACTCCAATACCCAAAGTTTCACTCCAAATTCAGGTCTGTTCTATAAAAAAAGAACACTGAATGGTGTAATCCAGCTTTTGCTTGGTGTAGTTGAAGAATGCAACTTCATTACAGAATGGGAAGAGTGGAGGAAACAGGCAAATTATTCATATAGATAACTGTGATGGGTTATAATCTATAGGGTTCTAATTTTTAAAATTAGTTTTGTATGCATTTTCCTCTCACACCACTTCATGCTTATGTTACAATGCCATTTTCCATATTATTTTATTCCACTTACAATTTCCTTGCGAGGCTGCTGAAAAGAGCACACTGTATGAGACAAAGGAGACTGCTGTTTGCTTGATTTGTTTTTTTTTACCTCCCATCAGTTTATGAATATAGTTAGTTCGTTGTACAGTCCAAACACGTTTCTCAACTAAGTGCATTTAAGTGTAATCTTTAATTCTGGCTTCTCTTTTAACATCTGAGCACTCCATGTTCTACAGTTCTGAACGAGAATTTTTTTGTAAAAGCAAAATTGCTTTCAGCTTCTTTATCAATAGTCTTGCCAGGCCCATGATTGCTGTCACCACAGAGAGAGATCAGAGCTAGAGCCAAGCAGATCCTTCCCATTGTATCTCTAAAGAGAACTGATTTATTTTGGTATCAGGAGAGAGAACAGCATACAGAACTCCATACACTACTTATTTGAGGTACACCACCTTAAACTTGGTTGTTCTTCTTACTCAAACACAATGTATTATCCAGAGGATGACATTTTCTTTAAACAGCATTAGCAATGATGAAGGAAAAAAGGAGATGCCCAGAAGCATTTGAGAAACCCAAAAGGTGAGAAGAAATGGAGACAGGAGTGTCACCACTTTTTCAGCTCCATGACAGATCCTGCAAGGGCCATTCCATGGTTTATTCACTCCAATGCACTCCTCACTCAGTCACCCACAGCCACACTTCTGAGGACTCAGGCTGCAAGCCAAGTTTTCTGGCAGCACTATAGGTAGCACTACACTTGTACTTCTCAGAGATTTTTGAGAGCAAAGCATGACCCTGTATTAATCTAAAGGCCCACAGTGATCAGATCTATAGAGTAGAATCTGCCAGAGCTTCTACCGTCTTCTATCACAAAATCAATATTCTTTTTGCAGAATGATTTGTTTGATTCAGATTTCAAAATCCTTCAGAGGAAGGATTTTTTTTCTTGACAAGAAATTCTGCAAAGACATGTGAGGATGGGATGAAGGCTCCCTGGGGTCCCCATGTTGTGTCACATTGCTTGTACTTTTTAAATCCTCTGCTGGGAAAGGGAGCAGGGGCATGAAATTAAAAGCTTTAGGGATAAAAGGTTTTCCTGGAAAGGTCCTCTCTACAAGACCACTATGCCAAGCTAGAGGGTCAGGGGTCAGAATTTCATTTATTTTCTTGCCTAAGACCCATCTAAGTCCCTGTGCTGTAACGCATTTTACTACCTCCTCCCCCATTTCTTCACTCACCACAGAGGAATGAAGCAGAAAAGAGTGTGTTGATTTGTACTAGAGTGTTGTCATCCATCCAGTAAGTGTACCCTGGGGAAGCCTAATTCCATAAACATTGCTTGGGCCCACACTCGGGATCTATTAAAGCCAAGGAAAGCAGCAGTGTCTTGCTGAGGACAAACTCCTTTTATTACAGCAGGATAGAGCTTCATGAGTACCTGGATGAAACCTCCAGAGTCTCAAACCAAAATGCAAAACATCTAATTAAAGAGCTAGCAGGGTTTTATGGTAGGTCTGTCTAGGGGATCTTTGAATTTCCTCATGGGAAACTTCTGTCCTCAAAGATCACCCTCCACACAGTTGATTTCACCTTTTGAGAACCTCACTGTGGCTACACTTTTCATGGTGGTCATGGAAGGAAACCATTTTATTACAGGTGTTTTCCAAATACTGCTTTCACTGAAGCTGAACAACTCAGCTGAGATGCAGAGTGACCTGCAGGAGCTGACCCCAGTCACTGCAGCTTTGCTGGCTTGACTTGTGTGGCAAAGTGTCCCTGCCTCAGATGTGCCCCACACCTCAGAAGGGAGAGAAGGATCTAACCTAGGATTTCCTTGGTTAAAACACAGTTTTATTAGCTTGGCTGCTGTTTTCTCCTACCCGTCTGTGTTGAGAGATGCACGAACAAGTTCCCATTCAAAGATAAACCTCATGTCAAGGGCTATCTCCAAGGGCAAACGGAAACTTCAGCTCCAATGTGCCTTGCATGTGTAGGCCATAAAATGCAGGGATTTTGGGATGAAGCAGCTGTGTGAGACAGAGCTCAGTCGGGTAACACAAATCATGGCAAGACCATCACTGACTCTGCCAGCAAGGTGTGGATCAGAGACGCCCCATGTCTTGCTCTGGTTAGGCCAGGGCAGGAATTTCATCTTGGGTGGCTCCAGAATGGGGGCTGCAAGGCCCAGACATTTTGCCATCCCTGAAAATCTGCATAGAAATAGGATTGCTTCAATTTCTGAAACCTATGTTACATTTCAGAGCTGCTCTGAGGTGTTCACTGTCCTTCGCTGCTAATTCAAGCTCTCAAATGATGGTTTACAGCTTGAGTGATTATAAAAAGGCCAACATGTAACACTCTTAGTTCAGTCCTCTAAATAAACAGTCCTAGAAGCACTGAGGTCAGCTTTGAGCTCCTCACAATCTGGGGCATTGAAAGAGACAAACTTAACAAGGCTCTTCAAATCCCATCTGGTAGCAGGACAGGAATGTAAGGGCTTTGAACCACAAATGTGAGATCAGCATGTCAACGCCAAGAGAAGATTTCTGTGAGTGCTCTGAGGAAGTGCTTCAAAAACTAGGTCATGTAAACTTCACTTACCTTGAGTGCTTCCTACAAATCATTTCTCCATTCTGGCTTGAACCCAGGAACTACTTTGTTTAACAGCTGTCAGTTAAAGCACAGGACAAATCACACCAAATAACTACTAGTTAACTTTCCATAAATGTGTCAGCAAGGGGAGGAAAAGAAACAAACTTGTTCCACAACATATTCTCACAAATGGACATTTGTGTCTGCAGAAAGGGCAGCTGTAGTGTTTAATGTTTAATGCCATTCCATAGTGCTCTAAAGATCCAAACACAATTCTTTCTTTGCCTGCATTATAATGAGGTCTCCAGATGTTTGGCAGCTACCTGTAAAACATGCAAAATGCCATACCTAATCGATTAGCACTTGGTACTTTCCCATCTGAGGACATCACATCCCTTTTCCTTCGAGAGTCAGGGATGCAGTAGGTTGCACAGGAGTCCCACCCAACACTCGCCCCACAGCTGAAGTTACGAGATGCAGTTTGAGCAAGAAGTAGGTAATTGCCACATTCCTATCAAGGATCAATCAACTCAAGTTCCCATTGAATGCATCAGCTCTTTTTACCAATAAGCAAAGACAATTTGGAGGAGTCCTGCCTTCCCAAATCAAAGTTTCTGTGCAGTTTTCACCTCAAGTGTAGTCATTTCTAAAGGCCCAAGTCTGGCCATCTCTTACCACAAATACTCAGAACTCAAGCTTTGGGCACATCGAAAAAATGGGTTTTCATGAAGAGCTGATAGCAAGAGAGGATGTGAATCCAGACAGTCCAGCTGTAGGAACAGGGCTGGCTCAGGGAAAACTTCTCCTCCCACCCATACAAAGACCCACTCAGAGTTGCTACGTCTGTCTAGAGTAAAAGTTGCTAAATCTGTCTAGCACATTCCAATGACAAAAATCCTCCATTGCCTCCTGGCAATGACAAAAATCCTGCAGCTTTGTTAGACTTCTCCCAGAAGTGCCTACTTCCCCAGAATCTGATGGCAAAGTGGAAAAATCAATTGTTTACTTTGGTAGCAACAGCTGTGTATTGAATAATATTGTGTTTTATGAGAGTTTGACTGTGTTGGAAACACACTGAAAAGTACTTTAAGACATGCAAATAAGGACATCCCTTCCATCCAAACAAAATATCCACAGCATACTACGAGATGCCAAAAGAGCCCAGCCAGATATGCATGTGGATAAATAATAAGGTATTTGGCCTATGGTTTTAAACATTTTGTGCAAGAACAGAATAAAGGAAGGTAGTCCTTTCTAAGCATTCTTAACTAGAGAAACCAGAGATAAACAATGATCTCTCACATATATAGAAACCCAGTTCCTTCAGCTGATACTTTACACATCTTGCTTTCACAGAAAACAGGGCTATCCACTGGTGTTTATAGTTCTCAGGTGTGTGATATGAGAGAAAGCTGAAATCCTGCCCTGATTTAGGTCTATTTGCACCTTAGGAAATCACTAAAGCAGAGAATATCAGAGGAGCTTGAGAGTAACCAGTTTAAAAGTTATCACAGCTTGGATGCTCAATGTTTTTGTCATGACTAAGAAATGTGAACAGAGAAACATTTGAGAAGGCTGGCCCTGACACTACACAGCCATAACCACCTGCTCAGTTCTGGATGGCCTCAGGAATGGCATGGATTCTCTGGTATCCCAGGAGAAGATACCCAAGGATTCTGAGTTCTTAGGCGATACTAGAGATTTACACACACACACCACCTTGATTTTTGACATGGCTGGAACAACCAGTGCATCTTTCTGCCCTTTGTGGTCCAAGGCACATCATACCCCCAACCAGCAATTAGCTGCCATATAATACATGTATTTAATAGTGTTTCCAAAATCACTGGCACAGACACAATCATGTAGTGCTCCAGCCCACTTTTTTCTGGATTTCCAAAGAACAGTTCTTATCTGGGTGATGCAAAACCTCATCACTTGTGCAAAACTCCAGCCAAGGGTTCAGAGGGTGCCAAAGTAGATGTGCCACAGGCACTTGCTACTGTGCAGAGATTTGTGTCTGTGGCACTGAAACAGCTCCTGCAGCTACCCAGAGATACCAGATCACAACTGTGGAGCTACAACATTTTCCTGCCATTGCAGAAGCAGGTACTGGATCATCCCAGGAGGAAAAAACATCTGGTGTGAGATAGCATCAGAAGGTATTTCACAGGGTGTTGTTAATCAATGGAAAGAAAAGAGCACAAGTTCAGGGGAAGTAAGGGTGAGTGTTGGGACAGGGAGATGTCACACAAAAAGTGCTTCAGTCAGGGCACTGTTAAGACCTCTCAATAACACTGGTGAAGATAATTGTTGCTGTTTTGGAAAGGAAAGGGCTCACTCACATTTGGGGGAAGGCAAGACCCAAAGACCCAGCTGTGGGGCAGTGCAATGCTCTGCTGAATTGTCAAGCCTTAGGTGGGTCGTGCATTTCACACCCTCAACTTCCACTTCAGAGCTAGTTGAAAATAGGCTGCAAAACAAAGTTCACCTAAAACTTTCACAGGGGGATTTCCTACATTGAAAGTGTAGAACCACAAAGAGGTCAGGCTGATCTTTCACAGCATGAAACCTTGTGGTTCTGCACAAACTGCTGCCCTTTCTTTTCAAGTCATTGCTTACCAACACGCTCCAAGCAGCATAAGCACCTAAAAGATGCTGTTTGGCATCTCTGACACTGAGAAAGATTTCATTTGGTGCACTCTAGACTACAAAAAATAGAAGAGAGCAGCAATCCATGTGCTGCTCCCCTGCTGCAGATGCAGCAGCCTGCACAGCCAGAAGGTTTCCTTTACAAAACAGTCTCACAGTTGGTCCAGTGACTCACTGCTAAGGTACTTTGTTTGGGCCCAGGGCCATCTCTAAAGGGACCTCCACCACAGCCCACAGGACGACCCTATGGCCCCTCAGGATGACCCTAGTGTCCACTACCAAGTGACCACCAGATGCTATTGCAACACAAGACATCTGGGCAGAATTTATCAGCCTGATACCATCTGGCTGATTTCAGATATTTGTTCTCCAGCCTGCTTTCAGCTGTGTCCTACTTTCAGGACTCTCTGGTATTAGACATATTCACTGATGAGAGGATTTTGTGGCTACAACCAAAATAAGCCCCCTCTGAAGCAATGAGACAGTTCATTACCAGAGCTCCCCTCCCACTGAACCATTTCACCTCAAAAAAGCAAACTAAAGACTACTTTAAAAGTCAGTAACTTTTAGGCTTCTATAGCTTCCCTAGTTCTTGGAAGCTATAATAAATTTACATATTGGGTTGTGATCTTCAGTTGTTAAGTTCAAGGACTGGCTTAACTTTTCCCATTCTATCACAACTCAAAGATCAGCACCAGCCAATTGCTCAAAGATGCAATTAACAGTTCACAATCTGGTTTCATAAGAAGAGTAAGGTTTGTGGGATCGAGCAAAACACCTGCTTAATTCCTCCCTCTTCCCCCCAACATTCCTTTTAGCCCTTTAACAAATCCTGCAAAAATTATAAAAAAATATTAAAGAACTCCAAAGATATTCTCTTCTCAAGGAAAGAATGAAGACAAAACTAAGTTCTGTAAAGTTAGCTCTTGAGTCCAGGGAATTTGTGTTAGAGGGCAAAAGGATTAACATCAGGAGACATCAGAGAGCCCATAGCAGAATTCATCTGCCCTTTCCATACACTTCTGTGCACTTTTCTCCCAGCAGTAATGGAACAACAGTTTGCCTTCCCTCAACTATCAGGAAATGCAACATCCAGTGCAAAACATTTCTATGTCAGCTGCTGCTCTCTCTCAGTTCTAAATTTATCCTTTGTAAAACCATCTGCAAGGCTGTTGTAGCTGGATTTTCTATTCTGTCTCCTAGTTACCCCAGATAAGAGCTTGCAAGAGCTGATTTGCAATATGAAAGGGAAGACACAGAAAGAAATTGCAATAAGAAGTGCTACAGCACAAGAAACTGTGGCTTCCATCTTACACTCTTCCTTTGCTTTCTCCTGGGGGAAGAGACCTTTTACTGTCCACTGGGGGAAAGGGGAGAGAAGGAAAGGGAGGAGCTGGATTTGGATTTTTAAAACCAGAGCTGTTGGTCGTCTTCCAATTCTAGAAGAGAAACACTTCAACCAAATACAGCTTTAATTTAAAAGATCATTAAAAAAAAAAAAAAGAATCCTGCTGAAGTCCTGCAGTCTCCAACAGGAAAACCAAGGCACTGAACCACCACAGAAAAATCAAAAGGAACACACAGCCCTTCCCCACCAAGACACATGCACAGATAATAATGAAACAAATTTCAGCAGGTCCCCACATAGACCTAAAGGAGAGAGCAGGTAAAATGAAAATTAATTTACATGCACGCAGCCATGGGAAGAACAGGGCACTGTTATCAGAAAAGGGTAGGAGGGAAGATGCCACCTCATTCTCTTGCCATGGTTCTGAGCAGAAATGCATAAGTAGGAAGCAAACAAAAGTGGTCTTTCAGAGAAGTTCAAAAGAAAGGAGGAGCTCCTTGCTTTGCTTCCAAACTCCAGGTCTTTTACTTTGAAAAGCAGCCAGCACCTCCCTGTGTGGCTGTGATTACAGGCAGGGGTAAAAAAATGCTATTAATGCTATTGCACTAATAACAGAAATTGCTCTTTTGCTGGTGGGACAAGAATGAGACAAGATCTGATCATGCTTACACAATGCTTGAGAGATGGGTGCTCCAGATAGAAAATCATTTGGCTGAACTAAATCTGAACCAACATTAAAAAGATCTGAAAGCTTTAAGAACATTGAGAAGCATTCCAGAGCATGAGGCCTGCAGGAAGTGCTTATGATCCCCACTCTTCCTTCTCCTATTTACACAAATGGACTGCTAGAGACATTTTCTTCAGACAAAATAAAAAATACATCCACCTCTACTATGAAGCCAAAAGTCTACAGTCCTTCAGCACCCAGGCAAAATAACTCTGTATGACCATTCTGCACTTGGAACAATTATTTAGAGATTAGCAAAAGAAGCATGAAGTGCTGACAGGCTTTTTTAAAGGCTTGTGCTTGGGATCCAGTTCATATCTATCTCTGACAAACAGAAGTTAATTGGACATTAATGTTACCATGGTTGTAACACAGCCGTACAACTGGAAGCTTTCTGCTCCAACACCAGAGCAGCTAGGTTTAAAAGACTGTGTAGGCTTCAGCTTCATAAATATTTTCAAAAAGGAGGGGTTGGGAAAGCAATTCCATGGGGAAGAGGGGTCAGGTTTAAGCCTGCCACATTTGGCAACTCTCGGTCTTATTTTTGTCACTGGTTCAAGAGTCCTTGAACCACTAGGACTCCATCTTTTTACTAGTACAAAGTATTCCATTAGTATTTTGTGCTTTAGAATGGGCATCTCTGGAAAAAAGCCAAGTTGGACTCCTGGAGAAGGGAACAGCTTTTCCATTGCTTTATTATTTACCCATCTGATTTTTTCCTTGCATAAAAAAGGTGCCATTGGAACCTGCAGAAATATCAGAGATAATTCAGCAGCATACCAGAGGTACTGGGTACATGCTATGAATCACTTGGGAAAAGTTATTCTATAAACAGCTCCTCTGTCCTCAAAAAGTTCTCACAGTTGTAGGTCTGTTTACAAGAATTGTGAGAAAACAAACCTCAAATAAAACCCGGACACCTTCACTTTTACTTTGAGAGAGCAATGCTCCTTGAGAGACCAGCTCAGGCAGAGACCAGATGCTTTTGGTTCCTTAGCTCTGACATCAGTGAGTTAATTATTATCATTGATTGGCCCCAGGATTTGTTCCAGGTCTACAAAAACTTTATGATGAACAGTTGCTCACAAACATGTTCAAACAACTGCATTCAGTAGCTGAGTAGAAAAACACTGGATGTGACTCAGGTGGTTTCTGTTGCTCAGAGGAGCTGTTGTCAGGGTTTATCTTCCAGGTGTAAAAACCTTCAGCAAGGTTCTCTGGCAGTTCAGTCCCAAGTGAACATTATCCTCCAAGGAAGAGCCAAGAAAAGTTACAGCAGCCTTGATAAATCTCAGTTTCTTTCTCTCCTCTCACCCTGGCACCCTGAACTTCCATTTTCAGACCCACCATTCACAGCATTTCCACATCCAGTGCCGCAGCTTCAACAGCATAGACTGCTAATTAGCCTCATTTACCTGTCAGCTCATCAACTTGTTGATGAATACTTAACTCCCTCCTGTAGAACAAAAACATTTTCTGAACTTTGTCCAAGTTTCTTCCTCTTCTCTTCTGACAGGAAATGTAATGCCAAAATAATTGTACTTATAAGTCAGGGATGAGATATATTGTCCTAACAGGTCTGATAGAGGAAAAAAACAAAACTGATTGCTGAGCCTTGGTGAGATTGTTATATGTATCACTAATGACCACATCTTGTAGAAAGGACCTCTTTTTGAGACATTATGGAAATAGAAATAGCTAAGGGAAGAGAGGAATCACAATAAGGAAAAGAAACTGGTAATCCTGGAGCTTCTTGCTAGCAAAAATAAACATCTGCATGTCAGGATTTTCCCTGCTCTCACAGTATTGGGCTGGAAAGTCATTTTGGAGACTAGGAATTCTCTGGCATTAGTGTGTTACACTTCCTCCTACATAAGACATCAAACAAAAGTAATAAAGGCATTTTATTGACTATTTGGTCAGCTCAAAGCAGTCTCTTGAGCCTGAAATAGTTTCTCTTCTGCTTCCTAAGAAATTCCCCCAGAATTTCCCTTTCTCCCTCTCCCTTTTGATTAGGCCATATCCACTGCCTGAATACAAATCTTCCAAGGGAGGGAGTTTTCCTTTTTCCTTCCTTGGGCTGATAACATTTACCAGGGGGGTTTTATAATCCTGGCTCAGTGTGAAAGATAGCTGCAGAGTGGACAGGAAAAAAAAAACACTTTTAAAATGGATCATTTTGGAGCTTTACAATCTTAACAGCTCAATACTGGTCACAGGATGGTCTGGGTTTTAAGGGATCTTTAAGATCATCTCATTCCAACCCCTCTCCATGGGCAGGAACATCTTCCACTAGACTGGGTTGCTCAGAGCCTCATTCATCCTGGCTTGGGTTCTTACTAAGTGCTCAGTAACTCAATTATTGTCAAATTACATCCTCTCTAGGCTTTCCTTGCCCTTTCCATCATTTCAGGCAGCAATACCCTCTTTACTCTGTTTTTTCCAGTAGCCTGAACCAGCCCTGTACACATCTAGCTCTGCATGTACCTTGTCCCTCTGTGGGAGCTTAGTAAAAAAGGAAGAGCTCAAATAATTGTGTGATTTCCATGCAGGCAGAGGAGCTCAGCCCACTGAATATTGGAGCTGCAAACTATTTGCAGAAATTTAAACTATGTGGAGATATTTCAGCATAAGGAGGTCTCTGTAACAAGAGGATAAGGCTTCCATCCTCATTTTTAAGTAGACATTAATTATTTCACATAGGAAATCTCTAATCCAGGTGGCACAAAGCTCTTTAAGGCAAGTAGTAACTATGATGGAAGGGAAAGGCCATGAGAAAAAAAACAAGGAGAAATACCTGCCAACCACACCCATACTATGCAAGAACTTCCCAAATATTTCAATCCATTTTGGTCCTTCTTGCCTGTATCTGTCTTGTGAGGAGGTGTATTCAGGAATTCCTACCTTTTGACATAATTAATACATAATTCATATGCAGAGGGCCAGAGGAAGGCTAGTGAGGTATTTTTATTTCATCCATCTTCTCTCACTCCAATAAGTTTCTCCCCAGTTTGTAACTAGCAAGAACCTCACACACATCCAGTCAGTAAGAAAGCTAAGTAATCATATCAAAGATTATGGCACACTTGCACAGAAGCTGAGCTCTCTGCTCCAAAGTGATGCTAATAACCCAGACTGGATCATCACTCTTCAAAGCCAGGTCTTATTTTTACATCTCCAGATCATCCACTTTAGAAGTATGAGTATTGGTCAGTGTTATATTAATCCAAACATTTTCACGGATATCAGTTAAATTAATAATGCCTCTGGGACTCTTTATATAATTTAATCTAGGAATCAGCTTAGCTGCTTGGTTGTTGAGTACTCCAGAGTCAGGCAATATCACTGATTTAAGGGCTAGTTTGAGCAGATGCCAGAGGGAAAAAAAAAACCCAGTGAAGAAAAAAAATTAAATCCTTATTCCCATGTTGACATTCTAGCCTACAATACTTCTGTAGGTTAAGCAATACTAAAATGAACCATTATACAGAGAGTATTAGAAGCAGATGTTCAGGCAGGAACTGCCTCCAAAATAAGAAAAAATACATAACATAGATTCAGCTGAATGAATCCTTGGCTCTTTCTGCATTGTCACTTGGGAGCTACTTCTTTAAGGCTACAGTTTCCTGAAAGGTAAAGCCTCACACACCTATGCCTTTTTCACATAACTGTAATCTCTTGAAAGAAGACATCTTTATTCTTGAGAAGAATAAATTATTCACCAAAAGAGGAAAAAAAAATTTTGTTGGAACTGGAAGATAAAGAGCAGTGGAAACTCTCAGAAAGGCAAAAAGGAATTGAGAAAAAGAAGAACTTTTGTGGGAGCTGTCAGAAGGACTTTACAAAAAGGAACTGTGGCTTTTTGGTCTCATTCCAGAAGCTCCATCAAAGGGCACGATACCACCACACCCCACCAGTCACAAGGAATAAATCTCACCCACGAGCACGAGGGTCAAGGGGGGATGCACCTCATGCTGCTCAAGCTGTGCTTCCTGAGGTGTCAGATCTGCAGGGCTCAGCCCCAGGAGGGCTTAGGACACACAGGACAGGGATAGGGGGGCTGGGAACACTTGCTAGGGATTTAGAGGGAAGAAATCCCTCCCTATGCCAAGAGTCTTTGCAACAGGAAGAAAGCAAAGGGAAGGCACTGCCCTGCCATACAGCAGCAGCATTCTCTTGAAATGCTAAATGCCCAAAAGTTATCTCACACAGAGAATAAAGCACGTCTTAAGAGAATGGGATGAGGGCTCACTGCTGAAAATCACACAGCTGTCATGCCCAACTACCTAATGCTGACCCCACAGGCAGCAGTGACATGGCATCCCTCTGGAACAAGCACAAAAATCTTCTTATCCTTGGATTTGCCTTCACACAAGGCAATGGAGCAGATGGCAGACACATTTCTCAGAAATAACAGCTGGAAATATGGATGCCATGGATTTTGACCGTCTGAGAATTCAATCAGACCAGACTTGACATGAAACCACCAAACACCCACAAGACTGTAGCATCATTTGCTCAGGGTTGAATTCTGTTCCCTTGCATACCAAGAGCGTGCTTCCTTCCCCCTGAAACTTGAAATGAAACGTGCCGATTTTAGCTTCAGTCCCCTGAGCCACCAAACCCTTCCCATTCTACAAAGCCACAGACTACTTCAGTTTAGTCTGAGAGCTATTTAGAATGGCTGTTCTGAAAGCAAGAACAGTCTAGTTTCCCAAGGCTTCCAGTCTTCTAAGTGTGCAAGGTCACACACAGTCTGGTTTTGGCCAGACACCTCGAGAGTTTTGCTATTTTCCTCCAAACCCTTGGGAAGATGTTTATTTATGTTTGAATTCTGGAAACTGATCCATTATAAACTGAAACTCCTGCTTTCCCTACACATTTTATTTCCATACACAAATTCCTCTTTACCAAAGCTGTTTATTTAAAAGCCAGGGAAGCTCTAAGTTCCTGCTGCAGGACCTGTGGAGCAAACAAGGGACAACAGGGCTGGGGAAAGGTCTGGAGCACAAGACTGGTGAGGAGCAGCTGAGGATGTTCAGCCTGAAGAACAGAAGGCTCAGGGAAAGCCTTATTTCTGTCTACAATTATTTGAAGGAGGCTGTAGCCAGGTGGGGGTCAGCCTCTTCTCCCAGACAAGAAGGGACAGGACCAGAACTGGCCTCAAGCTGCACTAGGGGAGGTTTAGTTTAGATAGCAGGAAAAAAATCTAGGAGTTGTAAATCACTGGAACAGGCTGCCCAGGGAAATTTTGGAGTCACTATCTGTGGAAGTGGTCAGAAATATGTAGAGGTGGCACTTGAGGGCATGGTTTAGTGGTGAACACAGCAGTGCTGCTGGGTTGACAGCTGGACTTGATGATCTTAAAGGACTTTTCCAACTTTAATGATTCTTTGATTCTACAGCTTTCCACCAGGAGCAAACCATGCACCATCACTCATTAATTTATTACTCCCAAGAAGGAAAATCTTTTCAGATCAGAAATGCTTTGGATAATCTTTCAGTCCCCAGAGCCTGTCTGTGGCCCACAACAAGCCTTAAACAGGCAATGGGAAATTCCAGCAGCATGGGGAAACACAGGAAAGCCCAAAGGCAGCACCCCACCCACCACCTCCACAGCTGGGCTGGTGTGACTGTAGCACAGAGCCCCAGTGCACAGCAGATAAGGGAAATTCAGAGAAGTACAACTGTATAAAGTTTGCTAAAACAAACCAACATGAAAACCAGGCCAGCCACCCACAGCAGGGCACCTGAAGATAAGGATGCCAATCCAAGACTCAGCTGTCACCACAGCACATTTTGCAGCCTGAAGCCCCAGGCAGTCCCCCAAGGAAGCAGAGGACACTCCTTCCCACTGCCTTGAGCCACAAGAGTGGCTACAGAAACACTCACTGGCACCACTCACAAACTTCCAGAAGATTGCTTTCAAATTAGGGCAATTTCAAAACCTAGAATCCTTGAAGAGGAAGCCACTGTCATTTTTGACTATGCATCAGCATGTATCCTTCACCAAGATGTCTTAAATCTCTCTCCTTGAGCTAATTATAGGACAGGGCTGTAAATGATGCCTCATGTTGTTTATAGGTTGCTTTCAGATAAGACCAGAAGTAATCACACAGTTTCAGTACAGGCTGTTGCATCATAAAACTTTCTCTAAGAAACCAGACTGTAATTTCCACTTGCAAACTCACTCATTAGCTTTCTATTAACTAATGGCTTTTACCTAAAGGTAATAGGACTGTTACTGTGGTTACATGAGAGGAGAGCATTTAAAGAAATGACAGAAAATTGCCTTGATGTGGGTAAGGAATAGCAAGGTGGCATTTTTCAGCTCAGGGTACACTCAGGATTTCACAAAGTCATGGAGAAAGGTGCCTCCCCCACCCTCCTACAAGCACCAGCAACAGCATCACTTTGCATAAATCTGTTCTCAAAAGCCAAAGGCATGCAAGGAAGGGAGGGGAATAGAAAACATACTTGAAAAAAAGACTAAGCTACCAAGCCTTGCCAGGCGCTCAATGAGAAGTTTCCACCGTGGCAGCAGCCTTCATTCATATGCTAGGTGATTTTGGCTAATCCTTTCAGAACTGCTGCTGCCTTCTGCAGCTGGTGTCTGCTCCACCTTGTACAATCATTCATTCAGTGCTGATGGTGCCAGGTGAAGCAGAAGAGCTGAAAAAGCAAATCAGTTCCTTGATTTTGTCCTGCCCACTTAGTTCACAAGCACTTTGATATCAGTGTCACACTCTGTGGTCACCACACAGGGAGAGTTTTAGTGCTCCCAAGAGCATTATAACTTTGACAGCAGCATTTAGACCCTTATTTCACCCCATCCCTCCTGCACTGGAAAGGGACAATTGGAATCCATTTGCTTTGGGACATAAAGTCCTGCTATTCTACTGGGAACATTGGGTTACTTCACTATTTGATTAATTCAATTTCAATGCAGGCTGAGCTAGCATGCTCAATACATGGCCTTGCACATATGACGCAAAAGTTGGGTGACAAAGATTGTCAAGAAGATCATAATTTTACAATTTAATCATATGCTTTACAAGTTAATCATACATTTTACAATTTTATCATACATTTTACAATTTAATCATAAATTTTAATTGCACCCAATGCCTTAGTTATTTCAGGTAGGTCAGCGTGTTAAAGAGTTACTAATTAGCATTTGAATTCTTCATGAAGTGATTATTCATTACAAAGACTTACTCAGTTAATTATTTTAACTTCTGGAAAAAGAAAGTCCTAAATAATTCCTACAGCTGAGTTAAATGATTAATAAATGGGTCAAATTTTAAATTTGAAAAAAAATTAGAAAGAAAAATCTGTTATTTTTCAAGTTTCCATTTAATTTAAACCAGAAACGGAGACTAAGAAAAATGAAATATCAAATAGAAACTGTTTTAAGTGGTTATCCACACTGTGTATGAAACATCTTACACCAGCTCAGCTGAACAGACAGGAACAAATCTCTCCTTTGGGGTACTAGGAGCATCAAGTTAAGTCAGCTCAAACCAGAAAGAAATGTTATTTCAACTAAACAGTACTGAATTAAGCTAAATTAAGGGTTGACTGCTCCAGCTAGACCATCTGAATCATTCCTGTGGTTTGATTCTGCTTCCTTAAAAAAGACCTGCGTTGCTCTCTTTATGCACAAGTGTAACTCCAGTAGGGAAGTAACACCAGCACGTGGATGGCGAGAGAGCTGAACATGCACAATTCAGACACAATTCGGTATCTTAACTCTGATCTCCGTCACTCCCCAATCCAAAACTTCCAAAGAGGCATTTCTGAGAACCAGAAACTCCACAGGGACTCCGTGGGAGGAAGCCAGCCAAAGGCAGGGACACAAAGAAACCAGCTGTGCTGGAACAACCACCCTGGCTTTCCTGGAGTCACAATCAAAACTGTCAGAAAATGACTGACCCTCCAGAAGAATGATACAGCTTCCAGGAGCTCTGCCTTGTGGGTCATTCCTGTCTGCTGCCATTGCACCTTTAAAAAGGCCTGTTAGCTGGCCACACATGCCAAAATATTCAGGTGTTTCTGAATAAGGGGATTATCATAAGGAGCACCTGTACCTACAGAGAGAGTGGACACAGCCACAGTACCACAGAGCCCACTAGGCAGACACCTTCAGCATGGGCAGAGACCTCACTGCTGCCTGACAGGAGAGGCTCTGGGGAACCCTGGTCCAGCAGAACAAGTTTGCTCCTGGTATTCTGGCAGCCTTATGTGGAATGGAACATCTGCACAAAGCTGAGAGGGCAGATAAACTCTTGTCACAGGCAACCATGACAAGAAGACACAGCCCCAAACTGCACCTGAGGAGGTTCAGGCTGGACATCAGGAAGAATTTTTCACAGAAAGGGTAGTTAAGCATTGGAGTGAGCTGCACAGGGAGGTGGTGGAGTCAGCAGCCCTGCAGGTGTTCCAGAAACAGCTGGACATGGCACTCTGGTCTGGCTGGCAAAGGGCAGACTATCTCAGAGGTCTTTTCCAACCTAAATGATTCTGTGATAGGAGTGACCATCAGTTTCATTGACAACAGGGAGGCAGGAAGGAAACAAATATAGAATAAACTTCCATAAATGTATACCCTTGTCCAAAACATTAACCTCCTCAGTGGGTTAATGAGAGGGAGGCAACCACAGGAGTCCAGCAGAGACAGGCAGGACACACTGTTAATGTCAAAGAAGGCAATGATGGCAGATCGTTTGCAATGAGTATCAGGAAGGGGCTGCTGAACAAATCATAAGCAGGGCTTGGCCATGAGGGGAAAGTGAAGAACACAAATCCAGGTCTTGCTCACCCCAGGAAGCCACACTGTGCCAGGAGCAAGAGCCAGGAGAACAGCAGCAGCACCTTGCCCACACAGAGCTTCCTCCGTGGGAAGAGAACCTTGGCTAAAGCACTGCTTCCACCATCAGAATCATCTCTGGAGCACACAGAGAGGAACAATCACTCAGATATTTGTACTCCTTAATCTAAAAGACCCTATGAGGATGGCAAAAGGAATCCCAAAAGCCACATTCATTCCCATCTCCACTCCTGCTCCATTTTGGATTTTTCTCCTGAGAAAGTACCTGATTTAAAAGCCTCCTCAAAGAAACTCTTTTCTCTTCATTTTCCTTACAGGCTCGTTATTTGTTGGAAGATGTCCAGCTTTGGTGGTATTTAGCAGTTTGTAGGATGGTGCATACACATCCTGATAAATACAACACCCATCAGGTTTCTCAGCTTTCTTTGCTCTCAGCTGGCTGTAGAACAAAAATCCCTTCACCAGGCTAAGAGACTGAGGGCTAGTCAGTGCAGGGCTTGTGACTCACATCCGTCCTACACAGGAAAACACATTCTTTGTATTGCAAGAGTGCATGCAAAAGGAAACACACAAACAAACACTGACTGTAAACTGTATATACCCAGAAACTATATAACACCTTGTGTTTTACATACACAAAGTGAAAGAAACAGCAAATGAAGTATCAGTAAATAACCTATTCTCTCTTATAAGGAACACTTCTAGCAAAAATTAAGAGCCTTTCTCTCTTTTGCAGAGACACGAGTAGCAGCTGAAGTGTCTGGTGAAGCCCCTGACAGGGACAGATTCCCAAGGGCTGGGAGGCACAAAAATGAAATGGTAAGCTGTGCTTTTCCTTGGGCTGTGAGGGAGCTGAAGTTTGGGAGTAGAAGGAGCAGAAGGAATTTCATTTAATTACCAACAGAAAATAATCCCAAGATCAAACTATGGCTATATAGATGCAATTAACATCGCCTATATGTGAAGGCAAGAGGGAAGTACAGGTCTGGTGTTGGCAAATGAAGCCTTGTCCCACCATGAGCACTGAGAAACCTCAGTTCTACAAGCAGCAGATAAAATCTACATCAAGACTAGATGGAAAAACAAGGCAGGGTTTCTAACCCATCCAGCTTCATATCCAAATTACCTTCACAGATGAGGGAGCTGGGAAAGGTGGCATAAATTACACCAGGGAAAAGGTCTTTGATCTCTGCTCTAGCAACCTAACAAAGCATTTGACCTTTCTCTCTTCTCTCTCCTTCTCATTAGGGAGACTGCTCTCTGGATGGTTGCCTGCTCACTGCTTGCTTCTCTGCCCAGAGGTAAATATTCCACAGTGCACACCTAGGAATTTGCAGAAGCATTTATGTGCAAACACAGAAGATGCAAGCAGAATCTTGGAGCAAAACATAACAAATTAATGCATTGCTTTGCATATATTTCATCACAATCCAAGGTTCGTGAGTACAGGTCGTAACCCTCAGATAAACTTCTGTATCCAAAAGAAGTGGTTTTCAAATTTAAGGTGTTTCAGACCCATAAACCTTTACCTATAAAGTTTATCCTGCCACATCCTTAAAGCACCCCATCATTTAACATAATATTAAAGATGACTTGGAATCTCATCCTTTACAGCCCCAAACCGTCTTGCATCTGCTTAGTTCTAGCAGAGTTGACTTTCTGACATTACATGAATTAGATACCATCTTCCCTATGAAAAGGATAAACTAGTACAAGTTGTTGGGAGAACTTTATACAAGATGCAGTTTCCTTATTGATGTTTAAGGACAGCAGTAGTAAGATCTCTGTGTGTGGTCAGGACCTCTGTTTGCCCAGAAGTACCTCACATTTGCCAGACACTGTGGTGGTTAAGGATGCTACACATCACTTGGAAAACAAGGGGGGAACAAAAAAGCCCAATTGTCATGAGCTTCCCTGCACCACACTTCAATTGCTGAAGCAGGAATCTTACAGACTGGGTAAATTGTCACATTCAACCTCATCTTAATAGGCTTAAGCATTTCAGCAATATTTAAAACATATACTTTTTTAAAAAAGGATCCACAAAATAAGCTCATCCCACTTTCCATTCAAGCCTCACAACTGCAAGTGAAAACTGTGTGGCAACATTCATCTCCAGGATGGAGAACTGCCCCTTCCATGTGCAAAGCTCACTTGGTAGGTAAGGTGAGCACTATTAATCCTGATTTACATACCTCAGCAGCAACTGCCACCACTACTACTTTAGTTTTTAGCCTGTTTCCACATCCCCTGCTGCAGCAACAGCCTCAGAGGGAAGCTTTACCAGCACCACAACCTTTCACAGGACTTTACTCTTCTTCTCAAGACTGGCTTCTGTAAGGACTCATGCTTGACTTGCCCCTGGAAGTTTGTTCTCCCCATCTACAAAAGACCTTTTGCAGCTGTGGGCTGATTAAATAACTCCTTACAGCAGATTTCAGTCACCTGCTCTTATCCCAGCCAGCTTCAGCTCCTTTTTTCCTCTTTTTTTCCCCCTTCTGCCCTGATTTTACCAGCTGGAAGCAGCAAGGGCAGGGTGGGATGAATCCTGTGGGTGTTCATAGAGTCCTCATGAGTGGTACAAGGTTTGTACACCACGTCCTGGAGGAGAGGGAATGGGAATGGCTCAGCTCAGATATGCTAAATACTGGTGTCCTCCACCTTCAGAAAAAGAATCAAGAGGAAATAGGTGCACTTCCAACACCAGTATCAAATGTACAGGTGTCCACAGCCAGCAGGTAGGACCCAACGCTTCCTCCCTCCTTTGCTCATTAGGAAAATCCTTATTGCCCATTTTTCTGCATGGAACTACAAGCTCTGTTTATCAACTTTTCTTCACCCAAGTGCAACGCCAAGCATTGCAAGCACTCTCTCTCCTCACAGCACCCTGCAGACAGAACTTTTCCCACCAAGAAAGTCTCTCTCCCTCCTCCTCTGGAGGCTCCTTTCTTCCCCTGCCTGCCAACCCCCTGCAGCAGCCCGAGGCACACTCCTCTCCCACTGTGGTTTCCTGACCGTGGTCAGGGTCAGCCAGAACCACAATCTGCTTTCACACGTGGCCTTGCCCTGGGGACACTGCTGAGCACAGCCTTTCCCTGTCAGGACCGGGATGAAAGCACTAGAGATGGTATTTCGTGTTCTGGCTCACATGTTTATTATTTCTTATCTATATTACAATCTTACAAGTCGTGAGTTCTACAGCATTCTGCTAACAAGCTATAAAATGGCCCTGTACCTCTCTCTCTACAAGGTCTTTCAAGGAAAAATTGTCCAATTAAGAAATGACACCTAAATTATTTTTACTTTTAACCCAATAACCAACTACCCGTGCCCACAATATGGACTTTTTATCCAATTACACAAAACCACCCAAACCCCTGCAGAAGAAGGTGAAGAAGGACCAGCCACGGCCCTAAAACCTCCATCTTGCTTTTTATATATTACTATAATATATAAACCCTTAAGTTTTCCACCAAGTGTTATTACACACTTCTATTCAAACTACACACCCACAATCCCAGCTCTGTCATTCAGTTTTGGCAGCTTTCTTCACGGCCTCAGGTCAAACGTAGTGTTCTATTGAGGGTCTGTGCCTTTCAGCACAGAAAGTTTTAAATTCTCAGCATCCAGGGGTCCAGCATTTCCCCAAAGAGCTCAGGGAAGGGGCTCAGGCTGCTCCCTCCCCTCCTTCATCCAGCAGTGGCCCCTGGAGGTGTGCTGGGGACAGCTGATGGCCCTGCCTGGGTGTGTCACTAATTGCAGGGCCTGGGAGTGCAGGGTGAGGTGCTGGGGCAGGAAGGGCACAGTACAGGGGAGGCTGAGCTTTGGTATAATTCAAGTGCCCTTTGAGAAGCAGAGCCTGGTCAGCGACTGATACATTCTGAAATTACAGAAACAGAATCAATTAGGATGGAAAAGACCTCTGAGACCAAGTCCAACCTATGACCAAACATCACCTTGTCAGCCAGATCATGGCACTGAGTGCCACGTCCAGTCTTTCCTTAAACACCTCCAGGGGTGGTGATTCCACCACCTCCCTGGGCAGCCTGTTCCCAGGTCTACTCATCCTGTGAAGAAATTTTTGTCATGGCCAAAGCATAATGACCGAGTGGCTCAGCTCACCACACAACAAGGGGCTTCTCCTTCCACCACTAACCAGAGAAATGTCTTGGGATATGTGGTTTTTTCAGCTAAAAGTTGACATTGATGGGCAAACTGGGCTGGGATTTTCAGCTGAAAACTCTGAAAACAAAGAAAAGCAGATGTGTGGTGACAGAGTTATAACCAAAGATGTTTACTTGGCTCTGAGATTCAGCTGTCTGGATCGTGCTTTTCCTTCTGCTTTCATGTCTGGATGAACACAGTGTGACACCAGAGAAGGCTGATTGATATGGAAACAAAGGCCTGAGCATGTGACAAGCTGAGCCATGGCTGATGTCACTGACTTCAAGGGGAAACTGGGACTCTCTTTGGTCTTTAGCCTGACATATGTGGAGAGCTGATGCAAGCCAGGAACACAGGAGTGACCCCACTGCAACCAAAAATATTTATTTCAATATTGAGTCCAATTACTTGCCCCTTAGGCTTCACAAAACTTTGGCCGTGGAAGCAGATTGAGTTGTTTCACAATGAATTTAGCTTTTCTTTTTGGTGCAATCACAGACTCACAATGCTTTTGTTCTGCTCTGTGCTGGGAATAACTTTTTCATCCCAATTCAGTAATCTGCATTTAATTTATAATATTATTTCATGCAACAGGTTTGGTCAGAGTGCTAATTTAAGCCCACATTCCGTGCTGGAAATACCTAGTTGTTCATGCTTTATAAATACATAAAAACCTTCTTTATTACCCAGTCTCCCTAGAAAATGTGGCACTACAATCTGATGGGAATTGTTCTACCCGATAGTGGCAGACTCACCCATTTTTGCAAGTTTTAGTATGTTTTCAGCTAACTTGGAAGGATTTCTAGAAATAATTGGCACCAAAGTTATTAAATGAACAGTGTGTGTAGTTGGGGTGCAGCTGGCTGCCTGCCCTGTCTGTGCCCCTGTTTGCCCACCTGCAGGATTCCTTCATCCTGGCTTTTGCATGTGCTAGAGCTGGTTGGGAAGTTTGGTGACACCTCTGCCTGATGTCAGGGACACCAACCAAGTCTCCCCAAGGTCTTGGAAAAACCATTTCTCTAAAGTGGGAATGACAGACTCTTCTTTCTGGCTGCTGGAAATTAACACCAAAGTGTATGACACCACCAGACAGGGATCAGCAAGAGTGCACCAAGCCAGACCTGCAGAAAAAAGCTCTTTTCTGTCAGACCCTCTGCAAGATTTTGCAGGAGAAGGGGGATGGCAGCCCCCAGCACATTGCTTAAAAGCTGGGAATTGTGATCTGGTAGCCAAATAATGGAAGTTGTGGGAGACCAAACTCATCCAGTGTTTTTCTCCTGGTCTAGCATTGTTTTCACACTTCTCCTTTTTTTCAGCCAGACTTCCTACAGAGCCAGAACTTGTTTCATCATATCTGCCCACCCCCATTTCCCTGCATCCCCTTTTCCTCTTGTGAACTGACCTGTTAATTAAAGTCAAATCAGACATCTATTCCCAAACACTGAGATTCCCAAAAACTGGAAGCAAAATCACCAGCTAAGGGGAAACAAGCTCAAGCAAAAGCCACACTTCCAAAGTGAAGGCAACTTGCACATATCAACATCTGTCCTGCTGCACAGCTGGCTGGGCTCTGAGCACACATGGCCCTCCTGGCTGGAAACAGGAGAATTTGGGAGGGAGAGTGGCAATAATGATGTGGTGAAGACAAATTATAGGAAACCTGGTGCCCTTATCTCTGCTGCATGCCGATGGAAGTGTCTGGGTTTTATTCCAGGTCAGCTGGATGCCACGTGCCATGCATTTGTTGGAGAAACTGTGGTTCTGCCTTGCACCACCACCCCTCCTGGAGAGCTGGCCCTGTCCAAGTCCATGCTCTACTGGCAGATTGGCACCACGCAGCTGGTGCACTTCTTTCAGAACGGGCAGGATTCACTGGAGGGCCAGGATGAAAAGTTCCACAATAGAACCAGTCTTTTTCTGGACCAGATGAAGCATGGCAACTTTTCCTTAAAGATCTCCAATGTCCAGTTATGGGATGATGCTGAATATTCCTGTATCTACAGACAGACTGAGAACCACCAAACAAAGAAATCTACAATTAAACTCAATGTATCAGGTAAGAATTTTTGTTAGTACAGAGGAGTGAGTTGAGGGTACCATTTCTTGTTGAAAAGCCATATGCAGCCATTGAGAGGGATTACTTAAATTTTTAAAGCAATTTTTCACTCAGTTTCATTCTGTTCCTTGCTTTTGTTGGAAAAATATGTGAGAAAGAAAAGATAAATCCTCTTTGTTAAGCTTCAGCACTTCAGGACTCCTAAAGGCAAGGCACCTGCCTCTTCATCCTACCTTTGAGGACATATTAAGGAATAATGTCCCCAAATTTAAGCATCTGGTTATTTGTGGGTTTGTACTGTCCTTGATCCACTTTTCCCCTGAGGAGCAGCAGAGTTAATTTCACTGTTTGCACGTGGGTCTGTGAAGCAGAAGTTTAATCCTGGCAATTGGATCCAAATTCCAGGTGACAGACCCTTTCAGAGGAACGACAGCCAGGTGCTGCTTTCCTTTTCCCTTGCAGCTGGAAGATGTGGGTCTGGTGGCATGGCTGGACAGATGCAACAAGAATTTTTATTTTTCCTCCTTAGGAAAATGAGTGACACCATAACACATGTTTGAATAATGTCAAACATGTTTGAGCCACCTACAAGCATAGCAACCAGAAGGATGAGGCATTGAGTTTGACCAGCTGGCCAACTGAAAAAGGAAATTAAAAAAATAAGGGATACACATTAAAACAAATCATACATTTTTAAGGTGTCTTGCTTGAATAAATCAGCTGGAAACTTTCATTACGATCAACCACATAGATTTACTTCTGCTTAAAACAGAAAAAAATTTGTTTTCAAATAATATAACCCTTTCATATCTTTCTTTTAATGCACATAATTCTCAAGAGAAAAATGTTTTCAAAATGTAAAGTGAAATAACATTTGTTCAAAAAATTTCAAAGCTAAATGTTTTGCAGTTTTCAAATTGAAAAAATGATGGTGTGAAAATGCAGAATCAAAATGTTTCAATCATCTAAATTTTGGGAACAGTAAGGTGTCTTTGACATTATTCTGTGATCATACTTAAACTTTCAGTTTGTTTGACAAATGTAGAAAAAAAATAACATTAACCCTTAGATCAATTATCAGAAAAATAGAAAAAGTTCCAGGTTCAAACAATTAACCTTGATTATTGTGGGGTTTTTTCCCAGCTCCACCTAGGATTGAGGAGCCACCTTCCCCTTCTGGTAAGGCAACACTCCTTAACTTGCAATTGTCTGAGTGATTATCCTCTGCTTTGTTCTGTATTGGCAAGATTGGCAAAATGTGCTGAATAGAGAATGTCCAATAAACTTGGGGTGCTGGCTCTCTCTTACTAAGCCTGGCAAAATACAGCTTTCCCAGAGAGGGAAAAACATCTCCAGCACTGAGAGAGACCTGGACTGCAGGGAGAAGAAGGCTGAAGGGCCAGGAGTCTTGAGTCCATAAAGACACTCACCAGTATGGGCACCAAAAAAAACACTGAAAAGCAAGGAACATGGAAACCACTCCCTTCTGGCATTTGTAAATTACCTTGGTGTGAATAAACCACAGGATCATCAAGGCTGTGAGACACCTGCAAGGTCACCCATCCCACCATCATCAACCCTAAACCGTGTCCCCAGGTGCCACATCCAGGTGCCTCTTGAACATTTCCAGAGACAGGGATTCCACCACCGCCCTGGGCAACTTATTCCAATACCTCTAACCACTCTCTCAGTGATTTTTTATTTTTTATAATATGTGATCTGAATGTTCCCTGCCATAATTTAAGCCCATTTCCTCTCATCCTTTCATTTGAGATATGGCAGAAGAGACCAACCCCCACCTAACTACAACTTCCTCTCAGGCAGTTCTAAAGTTACACTACCAGGTACCAGGTCAAGAGATCTGGGGGGTCCCTTTGGTAATAAATATTAAAAAGAAAAATGTGATTAATGAAACCACATAAGCTCTTCTGGGAAATTAAGGTAGATTTCCTCCAAAGGCAATATTGCAATATAGTGCAGATGTTATTATCTAGCTTTATTCATTACAGAGAAGTAATTACAGTAAGGTCATTTGTAAACACTTCTGGAGTGAACTCGATGCAGAAGGGATGTCCAGCTTCCAGATACCATTGTCAGTAAGTTCTTCCCTAAAAATCTTCCTTGCAAGCTAAATGATTCTTATTAGTGACACAAAATCTTAAATTGGCATTAAACCTATAACGCTTTGTCATACAAAATCAACAGCAGCAGTTTTTATTTTACTCAGTGGTGCTGGAAGGTATGATCCTTTACATAGTAAATATTATATTACATTTAATGTGGCAAGTTCAGCCACACTATGACATTACAGGCAGATTAAGCTGCTATAAACTCAAAAAGAAACTAAGAAAGAGAAATGTTCCAATTTTTTATCTCATGACCACACAGAAGAAGAAAAAAACCACCAAAAACAGTTATTGTGCCTGATGAGCAAAAAATTTGAAAAAATACAGGAAATATTCATTTTTAGACCTAAGCTAGGTAGTCTATCTGGCCTGAAGGTATTTAAAAAACATGAAGTTAAATTCAAGATGGTATAATGTGCTTTCACATTACTTTACAAAAGCAAATAGAATTGGAATTAGAATATCTCCAGCTGTTACCTTTCACAAGAAATCAGAAATTATTGAGGGTCAAACTTCTTAATGCAGAAGCAGTGGAAGATTTTCAAAACCAAATATAAGTGGGCTGTATTTAAATGAGATTGTTGTATATATGTTTGATTCAGCCAAAACCTTCCTGGCAACTACCCCTGAATATAAACTATTTCTTATAAGGAAAAGGCATTTTCATTGAGGAAGAAAGCAAATAAATTATTGAAACAAAAGGGGAGTGTTTCACTTTAGGAGTACAAACGGAAGCACACACCTTTGACACCTGGTGGTTCTTGTACTGCCAGATTTTGAGGGACTTGGGCATGAGGAAAGAACAAAAGCCTAACTTTTTAAGTGTATTGTTTTGCAAAAAGGGAAAATATATTTCCTGTTGTCAACTTCTTTTAAAGAAAATCATCAGCCACAGCTCCCCCACTTTTTTTTTTCCCCCAGCAATTTCTTAAGCAAGAGAGAAAGGGAATCTGTTTTATATTAGCTGTTATTTCAGAAGGGACTTAGGAAAATTAAAAAATGACCTGCTGAGAACAAAGGCATTATATACAGAAACAGTTCTCACATTTCACAGTCAACCAGATCAACAAATACTATTTTTACGTCAAACAGAAACAATTTTCATCTGTTTCACTATGGCTACAAATCTGTTTGTTTATTTTTCCCAACTACTATGGATTATTTTTCCCAACTACTAGTTTAACGCTTTCCCTGGGAAAAATGAAAGGGCCTGGGCCAGGAAGAAGACACAGAAGGCCAGGAGGCTTGTTGTTACAACCCTACATTTATTTCAAAGCATTACTGAGGACTACCTGATGTTTACTTGCTCTCTACACATTAATATCACAAACTCCTTCCAGGAACAGGGGGGAAGCACCCTGGCTAGAGATAAATTAGTTCCAGTGAGATACTGACAGCTGACCCCACAGCAATAGGAACAGCCCTCAGGTGTAGAAAAAACAATATGCAGCCTGTTCTTCACAGAGAAGGACTTGGAACACTTATAAGAAACAATTCTCTTCAAGTCAGGGGTTGAAAATCTCTTTTTACTTGTGTACTACATCCAGCACAAGTTGAAGGTACCACCTGTGCCAAGGGTAATTTGTGCCCTTTGTCCACGTTGTGGGTTTTGTACCAAGAGTGGCCCACAGTGCTGCCACCACCTAAAGTGTGTGTGACCTAGATTTTTTAATATTTATTACCATTATTTATGGACTCTTAATCAAAACCTCTCTCAGGCCTTGAGTAGGAAGAATGAAAATGTATTTTCATCCTAAAATCATAGAATGGCTTGGGCTGGAAGGCATCTCAAAGATCACCCAGTTCCCACCCTCCTTGCCACGGGCAGGGACAGCTCCCAATAAACAGCTGGATGGTTGTTGCTTTTCTGTCAGAATTTTAAACAAAGATTCTTAGTCATCCAGAAAAGTTGCAATCATTGTTGCTGAGGTTCTGCACCTTTTCTGTGAAAAAGAAAAATTTATTTGTCCCACTACCTTGAGACCTTTTTGTCTGGACTCTGTACAGACACAAAAAAGGAGAATTATGACAATGAGCCAAAATCCATTGTTTTAAAAACAATCCTCCATCAATGCATTCATGCAATCTTCCAATACACTTTTTTGTCAAGCCATCATTTACATGCTGACTTCCTCTTTTTCAATTTTTCAGAGCAGAATCAGATTCCCTCCGGAAGCCCCGTGGATGTGCCACATCTGGCTGTGCTTCCCCTCTCTTTGCTCCTCCTGGTCCCCCTGGGGCTTTGGCACTTGTAACAGGGGAAGCCAACCTTGTCTTTGGGAAATTCTCCTCACCAGAGGACCTTTCTGGGCAGGACAGGTCTGTGGGTCAGTGTGACACCTGCTCCAGAGCACCAAGAGCTGAGAACAGACCAAGCATTAGGTGTTTACGTCCCACATTCTGGTGTTCCACAAAACCAAGGGCAGCAAAACTCTGAGGTGGCAAGTCTGCTTCTGCATTTGTTTCTTGGAGTCCAGTTTTAGTGCTGCCAGGATATACAATTTATTTTGGATTGTGTGGGTTTGCTTTAACGACAGGAGAAAAGGCTCACAGAACTCCAGGATCAGATTGTAGCTGATCCCAGTGAGATCTTGTGCCTTTCATCTGCTGTCCTTCAAGACAACTGAAAGGAGGAGTGGGGGTAACTACTCTCTGTGTCAGACAAAAACTGGAAGGAGGAAGACACTCCCATTTTATGAAATGGAAGGATGGAAACCAAGTGAAACTTGAATCTGTGGAACTTCAGCTTCTGTTTTCACTCCTAAGCGTCATGGGCTATGAGTAAGAACTCTTATTTTCCACAAGAAATGTAGTATTTCTTCAGCAGAAGGGTGAAACTGACTGAGAAAGAGGGTAGAAGTTCATAAAATATCCACACAGAGGAAGGAAGTGATGTATTACTATAAAATCCACAGCTAAATCGGCAAAAAAATTCAGAAGGCTGAATTCAGTATTATATTTTTCTGTCATGAAATGTGGCAAAGCTGGATTCTTAAGCTGGAACTGTGCAATAAGAACTCGTTACTGTGACAATGTTACTTCTTTAAAAACAGCTCCTTTGGAGAGGAAAAAATATTTAAAAACTCATCAGAATAACTGTAACTGATACCTATGCAAACGAAATGGGTTTATTTCTAGAAATGTACAATTCAGATAGCAGAGGTCTCCTGTGCAAAACTTGGGTCCAAAGGATCCTGCATACAAACAATGTTGAGGAAGTGCAGAAGGCTTTTTCAAGCCAGAACTGCAACTACCCTGTTTCACAACCAAGAAGCATCCAGAGAACAGAGCTGGAGACCAGCAGTGCCGAACACGCTGAGCCCTCGGGCAGGGGGAATGACTCACGAGGATGCACTCAGTCACTTGGATTCGGAACAGTTGCACCTTTTTTATTTTCCAGTGGAGAGACAAGATTGTTTTTGCAAGGAAGGGACAGAATCAATCAGAGCTGAAAATGGATGTAGAGGAGACGTTACCTTTGAATTTGTTAACTAAAGGCCCTTTCCTCATGGTGGGGAAGAGAAACAAAATCCCACAGACGGCCTGTGCTGGTGCTGCAGTGAAGCTCAGCTGATATTTGGCTACCCTGAGTACAGAGCAGCTCAGTGGAACAGCTGGGGTCCAACTGCACACAGAGATTTGATTGTAAGAATTGTACATACTGTGACTGTCTTTTTGTGTCCCATCCTCCAAATGTTTGTCTCAGAGTTTGTCTATTTTTCAAGACACAATTTGATTGCAAATAAAAACCTGAAATAAAAACAAAAACCCTGATGAAAGCAATTACTTGGTCCGTAAGAGTTCTTTATTTGTGTTTCAGTTGTTGCTACAGTTAGAAAGGTTCCTCTGCAATTAGAGGGCTTAAAAGGTAACATCTGTATGGTTTTGTTGACCCTAAAAGTCTGGACTGCTTGCCACATCTCAAAGACTCCATGACCTCTAAAATCTGATAGCCACTTAAGCAGCCCAGCATTTCTCAGGAACTGTAGAATCCCAGAATAGCTGAGGCTGGAAAAGATCATTGAATCCAACAATTAACTCAGCACTGCCAAGTCCACCATTAAACCATGTCCCTCAGAGCCACATCTACACATCTTTTAGATCCACCCAGGGGTGGCAGTTCAGTTAAACAATCTCAACATTTTGGTGCCAGCTCTGTGTGAGGACACAGGCTGGCACGTGTCCAGACATGGCTCTGATGGATCAGCAGGCAGAGAGAGACTAGAGACAAATTCCCTTGCCAGCAGTGCCCCTGCCCAGCGGACTGCCAGGAAAAAAAGAGTCTGTCAGGAGCAAGGACTTCAAACCATATCTAATTTATAAACTAAACTCCATGTTTTGTGCCACAAAAACTCAACATTTCAAAAACTCAAAAATTCAAGACTGGTTTTGAAAACAAACAAGGAGCCAGTGCATTTTGGGAGCAAACTTTCCTCTTGCAGAGGGTGTCACAAGGCAAAGGGATGTCGAAACAGCACATCCTGGAATAATTTGCTCTAGCTGTGCTAATTGCATTCCCACATAGTGCTGTATGTAGCAACAATCCAGACTGGAATTATAAAATTCATTAATCGTAGCACTGATGGCCACATCAAAAAAGACAAGGTCACATCTTTTAGCCAATGTAGATGGATTTTTTTGGAAGTGTAGGTGGAACTTGGGTGTCTTCTTCCTTTAACGATATCCTTCTCTCCTTTCCCTTCTCCTTTCCCTTTAGCCTCTTCCTTTTCCTTAAACCTTTTCTCTTAGCCTTTCTTTTCTAAACTCTGGCCAGATTTTGGGTTTATATCTCATGACAGGCACATTCCACTTACACTGTACATAAGACATCTAAAACCTCTCCCTCTCCCCAAATTCCTCTCTTTCCCCTCCCCACATCAGTCACACAGCTCTGCCTTTGGTCCCTTCTAGGAAAACAGGCACTGTGGGAATGCTGATTTAGCCTATACTAAGTACAGCATTTTTTTCCACTATAACATGGAATTAAAAAATGTGTTTCCATACTTATTGAGTACAGAAAGGCATTTTGACAAGAGTCACAAAAGAAAGTTGAAATGGCAAAAAACAAAAACAAAAAAAAAAAAAAAACCCCAACCAGAACAAAAATATTCCCACACCTAGCCTTTAATTTCTTTTTCTCTTTTTTTTTCCTAAGTTCCTTTTCTATCTCAACCTTTGTGAAGAAAGGACTATCAGAAATGTATCACTACACATGATACACTCAGGATATGGCATAACAACACAGGTCAAGCAGTTCCTGTTTCCTTAAAAGCAAGAATTTTAAGAATGAGAATCTGGAGCAAACAAATGAAGATGGGGGGGAAGAGGAGAAGGAGGTTCATGGCATTTTCCAAATTATTACACTTACTGATGGCAATCTTTTTTCCTGCCAAAAATTGCTGCAGTTGGCTTCTTGGCCAGAGATGAGGGAGACCAAGCCAGGGCACAAGTGGTGCAAGGGCAGCAGCAAGAACTGAGCTGCAAGGACCCAGAGGATCAGGTTCTGATAAGTCACTGAAGATGTAATGTAAATAGCTTTTGTAATGTAAACTTTTATGTAAATAGGTTATGTAAATTGCAAAAGCAAATATGCAAGCAGTCTTAAAATTGCATTTAAGGAATCCAGAGTGGTAACACAGGGTCCTTCTTGTGCTCCCAGCCCAATGCACCTTTACTGCTGGAATAAAGAGAGGACTTCTGCTGCCTTTTTTTCACAGTACCCTCCAACAAAGTAGAAGAAAACTAAAACACAAGGAAACCATTTCAGTCACAGCTGCATGGCTAAAGCAACCTTGCAGTTTCATCCCCAAAGTGGAGTCCTGGTTTATTCCCAAACCAGGAATTCCTTTACAGCACAGAAGGGAGGCAAACTTCCAATTGCTTTAGAGCACAGAAGACACTAATGCAGAAATCTCATTCTCCCAGTGATCAGCCATACAAAGCCCTTCTAATGCAAGCAGCTCAAAGCATTTTTATAAATTCAGGGAGTTTCCCAACACTATCCCTGCACAGTGCTGGAAAAGAGTCATCCCTGCTTTAGGGGGAGAAAGCTGAAGCTGTGCAATTTTTTTTCAGCTGACATTGTTGACACATCAAAAACCTGAGTCAACTCACTTTGTTTTGGGTTTGTTTTGTGCCAACAGCAGGAGAAACTTCCTAGCTACTGCTTTACACAGTATTGGGTATTTATTCTATCAGCATCATAATTTCTTGGTCATAAACTGAAAAAATATTAGGAGTCCAATCATGTAAATGGACCAATGTATTAATTCTCAGAGTGTATTTTAAAAATAAAACCCTTGTAATAACTGCACAAGAACACAGATAAATCCAGTGCATTGCATATGGAACTAAAATGCTTTAGTAATAAGCCCAGTATAAACATATAAGCTAGATATATACTATTTAATTTCTACCAACTTTACCCAAAAAATTGTAGAACTCAATTTTTAATGGCTGCTTTGAAAAGTTACTGAAAAAAATTGGTGTTAATAGATTATCACCTGCAAGTCAAGCCCATTAAAACTGATTTGTAAAGCCATGATATGAATAAGACTCTGATGCTTTCATTTTTTTTTAATGCTTCACATGGCATAAACTTTTTATACTTGAGTCCACATACTGTGCTATTTTTGGGAAAATAACATTTATTTCTTTGTTGTATCATCCACCTGTTTTTAAATTTAATTGTTGCTGTGTGCTGCTCTGTGCTGTGTGAGCACCTCCACTGAGAAGTGTGAGCTGTGTGACTACAGAAGAGCCTGGGTGACCTCTAAATGTTGTTTACAACTCCCCTTTTTTATGACTCAGATTTGCAGGAGCACTTGGGATGTTTAAATGTCCCTGTTTATTACGTTTTCCCAGAGCTGTACTTCATGCATTCCCAGTGCTTATCCACAACCACCATTCCAATTTCCTGCGAGTGAAGGTTTGAGTGACCAGCTGACCTCGACTTGTCCTTCCTTGGCTGGGTGATGACACGGGAGGTGTCTGCCTTGAAAGTTCCCTCACTGTGCAGAATGTGAGGAGCACACAGTTCTTGTGTCTTCCCAAGTTTCACTGGGAATGAGAGGGATCACTTTGGAAACTAAGGAGCACAAAAACAACTCACACATTTAAGGAGCGATCTCCACTTCTCTCACTTGCAGTACCTTGCCAGCCCACACCTACATATTCCACATGGCAGGAGCATATGGCTGATAATATGTTACAATAAAGAAAATTTTAGGAGGTCTTTGGACATTATTATTGCCAAAGAATGGCTGTAAAAGCCAATTAATTTAATTTTTTTTAATATTTGGCAGTGACACTGGTAAGAGACAACCAGGAGTTAGTTTGATCATGTTTCTCTAAGTTTTCAGCAAGGCCAGATTAACTGGTTAATGCTTTCCTCTGTCAGGTCCCTTTAGTTTCATGTGACATGGGAGAAATGGCCCATAGAGAATATCAGCAAGAAAATAATGTGGACACCTTTGACACAGAATCATAAAATCTTACAATAGTTTGGGTTGGAAGGGGCCTTAAAGATCTTCCAATTCTGTGGTATTTTCGGGGTTCCCGAAGAAGGTGAGGAAAGGAAGGAATCTGAAGGTTAATTTAGAAGGTTAATTTATTATTTTATGATCTTATATAATATTAAAAAATGCTATACTAAACTATACTAAACTGTACTAAAGAATAGAGAAAGGATACAGAGAGAAGGCTACAAAAAATGATAATGAAAACTTGTGACTCCTTCCAGACACAGCCTGATGGTGATTGGTCATTCAGTCAAAACAATTCACGTGTTGGATAAACAATTTCCAACTACATTTTAAAGCAGCAAAACACAGGAGAAGCAAATCAGATAATTATTGTTTTCATTTTTCTCTGAGGCTTCTCAACTTTTCAGGAGAAGAATCCTGGGCAAAGAAATTTTTTTGAAAATATGACAGTAACACAGTTCCAACCCCATCTATGGGCAGGGACACCTTCCACTAGACTGGAATTTTCACCATTAGTTCAGCTAAGCCTGAGGCCAGTCATTCCATAGCCTGACACCCAGAAGTTGAACAGAATATGGAATTTTTACCATTAGTTCAGCTAAGCCTGAGACCAGTCATTCCATAGCCTGACACCCAGAAGTTGAACAGAATACTGAAAAATACTGAAAACAAGCAAGGAAGGTGATTATTTTTAAATATGCAGCAGAAAATCGCGTGGCTATCGGTGCTACAATCCTCACTGCAACTTCTGTTTCAGCTTTTGGGATAGTCCCAGTTTAGCCCCTTCTCTTCCCCCCTCTCTCTCTCTCTCTGCAGAAATGTTGGCCACCACTGGAATCACCCTGGAGAAAATAACCAAATATCAGATTCTTAATTCCCTTGAGGGCTGAGGGCTAAGGAATAAGGAAGCTTCCCCTTGGGCATTTGAAGCCACAGGAAAAAGAAAAACAGGTCAAACAAAAGACTCAAGCCCTGGAAAGAAAGCAATTATTAATTATTTGCAGGCGGAGATTTATCTTAAAGTTTCCACCCCGAAAAAAAAATTGTAAGTGCTTATTCACACATATAAAGTACTTCTAGCTTGCAAAACCACAGACACTCCAAGAAACAGTGTGTTTCTTTCCATCAATATCTCTAGGCCTGATAAAAGTCCTTCCTGACAAAACTTCATTTTCAGTCACGTTGGCCATAACACCACTAGTGTTTAAATAAAACCCAAACAAGAAAACAAAAGAAAAAAAAATCCCTATAAAAAAACCCCAAACCTCTCCGTGTACCTCTATGACTTCATACTACACTTTTTTTAAGCAAGGAAGGTGATTATTTTTAAATATGCAGCAGAAAATCGCGTGGCTATCGGTGCTACAATCCTCACTGCAACTTCTGTTTCAGCTTTTGGGATAGTCCCAGTTTAGCCCCTTCTCTTCCCCCCTCTCTCTCTCTCTCTGCAGAAATGTTGGCCACCACTGGAATCACCCTGGAGAAAATAACCAAATATCAGATTCTTAATTCCCCTGAGGGCTAAGGAATAAGGAAGCTTCCCCTTGGGCATTTGAAGCCACAGGAAGAAGAAAAACAGGTCAAACAAAGGACTCAAGCCCTGGAAAGAAGTAAATTCTTAATTATTTGCAGGCAGAGATTTATCTTAAAGTTCCCACCCCGGAAAAAAAATTTTAAGTGCATATTCACACATGTAAAGTACTTCTAGCTTACAAAGCCACAGTCACTCCAAGAAACAGTGTGTTTCTTTCCATCAATATCTCTAGGCCTGATAAAAGTCCTTCCTGACAAAACTTCATTTTCAGTCACGTTGGCCATAACACCACTAGTGTTTAAATAAAACCCAAACAAGAAAACAAAAGAAAAAAAAATCCCTATAAAAAAACCCCAAACCTCACCGTGTACCTCTATGACTTCATACTACACTTTTTTTCTGAGATATTTGTATCATAGGAAGGGGCTAGACCTTAATTGATGTGTATTTGCTACTATATTTTCAGGGGGATAAGTAAGTGTGCTGAAGAGGTGAATCTTAACAACACAGCAGAACAAATGCATTCATTGCAATGGAATTGGATGTCCTATCTATTATTGCGAAGCTAGGAGGAAGAAATATTTGTTTTATTCTCCGTATGGATCCAAAATGTCCAAAAAAAACTGCCCTACAGAACTGTCCCACGTTCCAGCTGTTACACAGCTGGAATCTCGTCCCTGGGTAAGTGGAACCCTGCACAGAACGTTGTTCACCAAGTGCCCTCTGCTGGCTTTTTATTCCCCAAAAAAAGCGTCGCTTGCAGCCACAAACCAAAGGCTAAAAACGAAAACGGGCTTCTCAAACCCCGACTCTCATTTCTGCTTTTAGAAGAAAAAAGCACTGCTGCCAAATTTGTGAACGCTGCAACAACCAGCAGAGAACCCTTTCACAAATGGGGTTTGTGTGTAACCTTCAATGAGGCAAAAGGGGACAGGCAGAATCACAGCTGAGGGGCAGCAACTCCTCCCACCCCTGCAAGTTAATCCTGAAAACTAGAAAAGCAACCCGAGCAGGAACACAATTATTGCAACTCCCTTTCAGCAGCACAAAGCTTTTAAATGCTTCCCAAAGATAAGAAATGTCAGGAATCCATAAGCCAGGTATTGCATGACTCCTGGTGGAGGCTTCAAGAAGCCTCTTTCACTTCTTATTTCTCCTAGCATTTAGCAAAACATATTAATCATAAATTCCTGTCCACTTGGCTGAAAGTAGCAAACCCCTCACCAGCTCTAATCTGCCCTACTGAAGGAAAGGAAAATCCCAGCTTTGCAGATAAATCTATAATAATAATCTCCAAATGCACATGGAATTTCCCTCCAAATTTACACAGGCTGAAGGCCAAGATGCCAATCCTACATCTTCCACCAAAGTTAAACAACTTTCTTCTGATAACAAAAACGAAAATCAAAACAAAAAACACTTAACAAACAAACACAACCAAAAAAACCCACACCACCAAATCCTTGAAAAATGTGTATATCAGAGGCTTCTGGTCAGCACATTACTGGGAAATTAGAGAGAATTTTAAAAATGAAAGGCAATTCAGGTGCACGATTCTTTCTCCCTTAAAAACCCCCATTGTCTCTAAATTCAGAGAAATTTAAAAAGAAGGGTAAAAAGAGTTGAGAACTGTAAAGTGGCACCATCTGGATGATCCAACCACCAACTTCCCACAGCTGCTGACTGGTAATAACAGCAATTTCTTCAAAAGATCATCTTTTTTTCTCAGGGCACCTGAGTCTGAAGTTTCAGCATCTAAGGAAGCTTTGTGCCACCACAGCTTCACTTACTAGGAACTGCAGATATGAGAAACCTTAAATTCCAGCCCTCAGCCCTGCTGTGGTGAGGGAGTTCATGGGAAGGTTTAACCCAGAGCTGAGGAAGGCGATGTTAACACAGGCGCAACAGCTGCTCTTCCACCCTGGGGATTTCAATACCATTTCTGTTGCATGATACTGTTACCAAATTTCTTTTAAATCTCCTGCAGATGTAGGAAACACATGTACTTTAAAATGTTATTGAATTTTATATGAACAATGACCTCCTATCCTCTGCTAAGCTTCTCTGTATAAAATTGGTACTAAAAATATCCACTTTGTACAAGCAAAGCTTATGAAGGGGTGTTTTTGCATGAATTATATAGGGGCAGTGTTTTAATTCTGTTTCTTACCAATTTGATACTGAAAATTTCATGAAGAATTTGATGCATAAGGGAAAAAGGCTTCAGAGAATGTGCAAAATCCACTTTATGAACCACGCCTACTTCCACAATGACTTTGTGTCTGTGATTCCTTTGTAACCTCACTGGAGCTGGTCATCTGCTCAGGCAATCTCTGAAATCCCCCAAGAAAACAGCGCCAGCACTGAAGTACAAATCCAAATCTTCTAAATCCAGATGTGATTTTTTTTCTTTTAGTGACAAAAAATTAATCATTAGGAGGCTCCAGAAGCAAAATTGCTTATTTCCTGAAGCCTGACTGAGGAAGCTGAGCATGCCCAACACTCACTCAAGCTTCTTTTCACTCACCAAATAAAAAAATGTCACCCCACAGTCCCTGGCAAGCATTCAGCCACAAATGGCATTTGCCATACACCAACTCAGTCTAAGGCTTGTAGATTAATTTATGAAATATACAATTCTCCCTTGAAAATATGGGTTCACTTCAGCAAGTCTCTCATGGAAGAGAAACTTTAATCCAAGGTAACAGGCGTCATTGTGCTTGTTTGTTTGAATTTGAGAAGTATTGTGTCACGCTCAACAGAAAAGTGACAAAAAACTTGGAAGAGGTGGAGAAGATTCTGCTGGATTCCATACGGAAAAAATGTACAAAATTGGTGAACTGTAAAGCAGAAAAACTGCTAAAATGTACCAACCAGTGTAAGTTATCAAAGGCAGCTCCCAAACAAAAGCGAAAGGACAAGGATAAGATAAAGGCAGAAATTAATTTATTTATACATCATTATTCCAGACATTCAATAATACTTCTTTGGAGAAAGCTTTACTGTCCTAAAGCAGGGGAAGTTGGATAATTTGAGATTGTTTTTGACTACTTGTCATACATCTGCTTTAACAGGGGTGCTGTCCTTAGGACTTGTGCGTCATGTCAGCGGATATTTTTTATTTCTTAATTTCCAGAGCTTTTAAAACTATAATGGGCCAATGGATGAGTTTTTCAAAGTGCTGCTGTTGTGGCAGTTGTGTCCTGCTGCTTGCTGATTGGTGTTCAGAAAGGCTTTGTGAAAACGGGATTCTTTGAAATGGAAACAAAATCTTTTCATTAATACAGAGTTAAATTAAGATGTGGAAGATGTCTTTTCCCTCAAGAGATGACCCTGGCTGTTAGTTCCCAGACACAGGCCTGAGCTTAGGCACGTTGAACCATGCATCCATTCCTCTCTACTCCCATTCTTCATCCATTAAATATGATGCTATGTGCCAAATCCCTACAACACATCTGCCCTCAGCTTCTGAAAGGGCCTTGAGGCTCTTTTCCCCCTTAGAACTGGTTTGATATTGGTGTGTTGGGAAGACTTTGTTTCAGAACACATCCAGTCAGCTCTCTCCAGATGGAAAAGCTCAAGAAAATCCTCTGTGTCAGGCCAGGCTCCTTGACCTCTGCAATGCCTCTCTCTCAAAAAGGCATGGAAAATCCTGCAGCTGGGAATCAATCAGCTTTGTATCAGCATTCACTAGAGTGTGAGCAGGACAAGCAGGTGCAAAGGTCTCCATTGGTCCATGATACGTTTGATACTACACCCTAAATTTAATCATTTCTGATTTTATTTGCCAGTTAATTTTAGCACATTCTTTACCATTGCCCCAATGCCATCAAAGATATGGTGTAATGCTGTTTCACACATAAATGCTGGGGTGGTCACCACCTTATTTTTTGTATCCACATGAGCTTCGTAAAAAGGAGTTAAGGAAAAGCACTTACAGATACTGCCTGCAAAATGAACCAGCACTGACAAAACCTCACAGCTCTACTACCCCATAAAAACTTCCTCCAAATATGTTGTATCATCCAGCTGTAAAGACAGCTGCAATCTGTAACCCAAGCTATGACAAGGTATTTTTGCTAGAAATACAAATGCTGCATGAGAAACCTGTGGAAACAGCCAGAAACACAAGAAAACCTACAAAATTCACTGATGGTAGTAGAATGTCTCTAAGTGAAGTATGCAGCATCAGACTTCAGGAAAAGAACAAAAATCCCAAAGAGAACTGACCAGCTGTAACCCATGCCAGTTTTATGTGCAAATTCATTCAGCACTTGGTGTATTACTGGGTGCCCAAGGGAGCTGACTGAGGACAATTTCTAACTTGCAGTGTGTACTTACACAGCAGTAGTTACTCAGCTGTGTACAGAAGAGTTTCTAGTCCTGCACTGCACCACTATCTGCTCCCACTGCACGTTCCCATGAAACTCTGTGTGGAAAACACTGATTTTACATGTGTTCATTCCTTTAATGACACATTTCTAAACTGTCTCCCAACATGGAGATTACCAGGAAAGGATATGGTTACTTCTTTCACACAGTGTTTTGCTCCCAGCTCTTTGATGGCTCCTGCAGTCCCAGCATAAGGCCACTTGCCCCCTTCCTCTTCTTCGTGGCCCACAGTTACCTCGGCACCAGAGAGCACCTTTGCTGCCAGCACTGGGGAAATGCAGCACAGGCTGCAACAGAAGGAACTGTAAGAGCAATTCTACAACACCACTATTCCAAAACTTGCTCACAACTGAAAAGATTTAAATGGACACAGCCTTGAAAATCTGAGATACAGCACAAGGCAACTTCCTCTCAGCATTTCCCCAGCTTCTCCTTTGACAAACACCAACATACAGAAATCTTGAAAAACAAATATAAAAAATAGGCTGCAAATGATACAAAACAGAAGATCCTTTTTCCAATTCCAACAACAGCTGCACATTTCAACAAGACACAGGCTGTCTCCATGCTCACACTTTCAAACAAATGCCATCCAACTCACATACGTACCCAATAGGTTTGCCTGCTTTGTGGAAGTCTTTCAGGACTCGCTCAACTTCTCTGTTCACCTTGCAATCCTTCCCATCAACAGCAAAGGTAGATCTGTCACAACAAGAAACTTATACAAAGCTCAGTTTCAACCTAGAAACAGAGATATTTCCCTATCTGCTGTGAAACTAGCTCCAAAGGGTCATACCAAACTTAACAGCTACTAAAAAATTAGCTACTCAGTAGATGACCATCAATGCTTCAAGGAAAATGTCTCTTTTCTAAGGCTTTGGTCTGCCAGAAAGTTCCTTAATTAATAAAAACATCTTAAAATGAGAATCATCAAATCAGCTTTCTAGGATTACTGAGAAGTTGAACAGCAATCTTTTCAAAGAAGAAAAATACGCAAGAAAAGGGAAGTAACATTCATGTTTCTCCAAGCCCAAAAAGAAACACGACTAGGGGGAAGAAAAAGGACTTCTTATGCAGTATCTGAACTCTTGAGTTCTCATCAACATTGTTCAGAGAATTTAAAACAAGACAACAACAATACTTTGAAAGGAGTTATCCTAATTAATTAGGAGTTACATATGCAGTAAATAAGGCCATTTATGGATTTTGTTGTGTGAATCTTAGTTCATAGAATGACAGAATGGTTTGAGGACCTTCAAGATCATCTCATTGCAACCTGTCTGCCTTAAGCAGGGGCAGCCCCCTCTAGGCCAGGTTGCTCCAAGCTCCATCCAACCTGGCTTTGAACATTGCCAGGCACGGGGCATCCACAGCTTCTCTGGACAACCTGTTCCAATGCCTCACCATCCTTAAAGCAAGCATCTGCTGCTTAGTATCTCATCTAAACCTACTCTCTTTCAGTTTGAAGCCATTGCCCCTTGTACCATCACACCAGACCATTGCAAACAGTCTCTTTCCATCTTTTCTGCACGTTTCCTTCAGGTACTGAAATGCTGCAATTAGACCACCCCAAAGCCTTCTCTCTGCCACGTTGATTATGCAGAGTTAATTATGAACATTTAGTTGATGCTTAGTTGGCACTCACAAGTTTTTGGCAGCTCCGAATCCACCGGGGAATATCACAGCATCGTGGTCTGCTGTAGTGAGCTTAGCCAGGCTTGTGATTTTACCACGAGCAATTCTAGCAGATTCCACTAAAACATTCCTTGAAGAACCAGAAATAAAACAATGTGATTAGTTAAGCATTTCCACACAGAACAGAATGTTTTGCAGAGGGAGAGGAAGGGGAGGAAGCAAGAACATTGGTATTTAGTAACTGAAGCTATTGATGGTTCTGAAACGCTACTGCTGGGAAACACAGGCACTGACAGACTGTACATAATCAAGTCCAGAACACTCATGTAATATCTTCTCTCCAAGAAAACCACCACAGCTGGCATAAAGCTACTGCAGGCATTCAGCCAAGTGCTACAAGAGCCATTACAGGGTGCTCCACCTGAAGAAAGCCTAACACACCACAGACTTACCTTGACTCAGCTTCAGCTGGTTGCCCTTTACTGTGGTCAATGACATGCATCTGAGGGACATCTGGAGCATACATCTGCACCTCAGCTCCCCCACGGCTCAGGTGAACCAGGACACTACAAACATGGAGATACAACGTGCAGAAACTTTAAGGGAGAGGCTTTATCTGACCCCTAGACCTGCTACAAATATTCCACCAACTGACTTTGAAAGATGAGGAAAATTTACACACATCCTACCAAAGCAGGCAACCAGGAACAAAAAAAGCTTCCTTTCTCCATGTCCCCAGGTGTTATGGAAGAATCCTCACAATTAACACAGTCATTAACATTTAATCTATGTCTAGGTGACACATCTGTTATTAATTCACAGTAAAGAGTTCACTCCACTTAAGCATTAACAATTCTGCTGTTGGATTTAGCCCCAGGAAGGGAAACTCAAGTGGTTCTGAAATTAAGTCTGTATTTGACTCTCCTGAGATTGAATCTGGAACTCTGAATTCCTGTTTCTGAAGAGTCTCTCTCAGCCTCATTGTTCTGGCATCACATGCACAGTGCCACATCTTTGGACAGTCACTGAGTTCTACAAGAATGCAGCCTGAGCTCACAAATCAGGCTGTGAGAAAACTGTGAGAGAGCTTCATCATTCACCTCTCAGGGTAATTCTGACAGCCAGAGACAGAAAAACTAAATTAAACAAACTGCTGCAATGTAATGGAGGCTTTTGTGGAGCCCACAGTCCCAAAAAGCAACTTACGCTGATGCCTCGTGGATTTCTGTGCCATCATAGACACCACAGCCAGACAGGACCTGCAGTGAGAAAATAACAGAGTACTGCAGGTGACACAAAACTCCCCACAGGATCTTTCACAAGGTAGGATTTATAAAAAAGAGTTAACAAGAAACAATTTAAAAGCAAGCTCTTACCATGCTATTAGCACTGGTGTCACCACTTGACACACTGCAGAACTGGCATTTCCTATTTATAGCAACCCACCACAGGGCTCAGAAATAACCACTATTTATTTCCTGGCTGATACACTTATGCCACAGTTAATAAACTGACAAGTTACCCTTAGGAATGTTTTTATTGTGCACACAGTGGGTTGTTCTGAGTGTCATTCATCTCATGTAGTGTCCACATCCAGGTGAAAATTCCTCATCCAGGTGCACATCCATCAGAAGAGGGACAGAAATGCACTCTGAGGTGGCACTTAAACTATTTTACCTGAGCATCTGCATCAACAGCTAAATCACTTTTACTGCAGTAATACAATTATGCCATATTAGCCATACTTCTCTTTAACTATGTGGAAACAATACTTTTAATTTGTTTATACACACCAGAGAACAAAAAGCACAAAGCAGTCAGCTACCCTCGTGTGGGTGGAGAATCTGACAAAGCAGAAGGATAAAAAACTAGAAGGATAAAAAACATTGTAAGAATGAAACAAAACCAAAAAAATCCAAAGGTTTATCTAGTTCCTGAAAGTATACAGATGAACTCTTTCAGGGCTTTTTGTTTGGCTCTTTGTTCTGAAAGGAAAAAAAATCGAATTAGGAAGTCAATTTCCTTTTCTCTTTTTATTAACTTTTTGTTTTACTTTAATCTCTTCCTTCCTGGTTTTCCCTCAGTTTTTTTCAAGCTTGAGAGTTTTTAAACACAGGCACATGAACAGAAACTCACAACTAAAAGGAAACTCACAACTAAAAAAGTCTTATATAGTAATGTTAGACTTGAAGGGACTATCAGGTCACAGTACTCAGGTGTCTGTTATCATGGGCAGCACTTCACCAAGTATCACCACCACTTCACCAAAAGAGCAAGATACATTAACGTTTTTCTGTCCATGTTAATCCTGTTCTGATATTTAAGAGCTGTCTTACTTCATAACTTTTTGTTTTAGCTTTCATTTAGACTGAATAAACAGACAAGCAACTGTGCTTAAGGTTATGTTCTGTGAGCAACACTTTTAAAAGTTTTTTGGAAGTCAGTGAAATCAAAATACTGTAACATTATTACTGTAAACTCTTCTGTATATGAACTATTCTGTTATCTCAGTACCTGCTTGAGAAGTTCTTTTACCACAGTCAAAAATTTTCATCACTAATATCAAAATTCACAATTCTTTTCCCAGCTCTATTTAAAAACCTGTGACTTGCTAAAATCACAGCATTCCTGCTGGGTTATTTTTTAGCCATTTGGACCAGCATTGTGCCCTTTCCCAAACCAATTCTGCCCCAAACAGATTTCTTTATGCAGGTAATGCCTTCTTATTCTTTTATGTTTAATGCTGTCTAGACTATGCAAAGCTCAAGCTTCAAAGACTGTCCACTGAGTTCCAAAGCTGTGTATTCCTTTGGGACACCATCTACAGCCTTTACTTTTCTTTAGCAATCTGTAGCCACCTCCTTGCTTTCTTCTGTGTTTGTAGCATGTTTTACCCCCTTCCTGCCAAAAAAGCATAACCCAGGTTAAATATATTCACTGCCACTACCTCACCCAGTAACACTATAAATTGTTTCAAGTCAAATCTTGCTGGGTTCCTCAGAACAAAGGAGACATGGAGCTCCTGGAGTGGGTTCAGTGGAAGGCAGTGAGGATGAGCGAGGGACTGAGGAATCTCTCTTGCAAGGAAAGGCAGAGGGAGCTGTTCAGCTTCAAGAAGAGATGACTGAGGCTTCATTAATGTATACAAATATCTAAATGGGGGGTGTCAGAGGATGGACCAGACTCTGCTTGGAGGCGCCCAGCAATGGGACAAGAGGAATGGGCATAAACTAATGCAAAGGAAGTTCTACCTGAACATCAGGAAGAATTCCTTTCCTTTGCAGTGATGGAGCACCGGGACGGACTGACAAGGAGGGCATGGAGTGTCCCTCAGTGAAGATATTCCAGAACTGTCTAGATACAACCCTGTGCCAGTGCTCCGGGCTGGCCCTGCTTGAGCAGGGAGGCTGACGGGTGACCCACGAGCTCCCTTCCAGCCTGACCATCCCGTCATTCTGCCGTTCTTCCTAAATCAACTCCAGACCAACGACGATACAGACGCCCATTTTTACACGTTTCCCACTCCTGGTCTAGCTTCCTCCAAGTTTCTGAACTGCAAGCAGCCTTTTCTTCTCAAATTCAGCGTCTCTCCAGCGTTTCCAGCTCTCGCAGCCACCAGGCGAGGCTTTCCCAGGCCGCCGCCCCGCCGAGCCCTCCCCTGCACCGGCCCCACTGCCAGAGAGACCCCGGCTGCAGGGCCGAGGGTGGCTGTGGACAGCCAGACAGTGGAAAAACAAACAAACAAACAAACAAACGCTTCTCCTCAGCGCTGCCCCGGCCCCCGCGCTCCTCCATTACTCACCACAGCGACGCGGGCGGCGCGGCAGCGCCGAGCGGAGGAGTGGAAGGAAGCGAGGCCGCCGGGCGCTGCTCGCCGCAGCGCGGTGCACAGGGCCGGGCCTCGGGAGGTCAGCATGGCTGAGGGCGGGAGGAGCCGGGAAGCGGAGCGGAGGAGCCGGGAAGCCGGAGCGGAAGCCCACGGGAACCGGGATGGCCGCACCCCGAGGCCGCTGCGCCCTTGGCGGCGCCGGCGGCGGCGCCCTCTGGAGGCGGGGAGGGGCCACCTCAGGGCCGGGAGCCGCGGGCTCTAGTTCCCTTCCCCGACCCTCATTTACCGGGAATGGCAGCGGTGGGAACACGGCTGAGGGAAAAAAGATAACGGTGCGGAAGTTACAGGGGGAAAATAAGCAAGCTGGCAGACGGTGCAAAGCTGGGAGGAGTTGTTGGGCACGCAGAGAGACCCTGATGAATCAGACAGATGGGCAATCACCACCTGTTTGAACACTGGAAAAGTGCTGGATTCTGCTCCTGCGATGGGACAATCCCGGATATCCGGACAGACTGGAGAATGAAAGGCTGAAAAGAAAGGTATTAAACTATCATAAGAGTGTCCAAGGAGGGCAGTGAAGATGTGAAGGCCTTGAGTAGAAGCCGTGTGGAGAGCACTGGGTCTGTTCAGCCTGGAGGAGACTGAGGGGACACCTCACTGCAGTTACCTTTAATATTTATACCTCTCCTCTATTCCAACAGTGAAAATTGACCAGAAGACAAATCCAGAAGAGCAGAATATGCTGAGAAAATAAATTCTGGATCACTGGTCATATTTGCAGTATCTTCATTAACAAAGCCCTTTCAGCATGTGGCTTGAAAGTATTGCAAAGACAGACCCAATTCTTTGTATTCAAGTCCCTGCTCTTATTAGCCAGTTCTCCCATCAACTCACAAAAACAGTGGAAATCAAAAGTTTCAGGTTTTAATGTGTTAATAAACAACACTTTAAAAAAAAGACACAAAAGGGTTTTCATCAAAAAAAGAAAAAAAATTTAAAAACTCAAAAAAATCCAATAAGCCATGACATTTGTAACACATTCTCTTACAGTTTAAGTTACATTATTGAGTTGGTGATGTCCAAACAGATTTTCACTACAGTATCTCAAGGCTGTCAAGCAAACCTCAACACAAGCTGTTAAAGCCCCATAAAGCCCCGTAAATTTTCTCCAATAGCTGCTGCTATGGGTCCTCATTTCTCCTCATTATTGAAATCTCATCAGGTTTGGAGGTTACAGAACTAAGAATACAGTGTTCCAGAAATATGTCCACATTAAATCCAAATAAAACAACATTTAAAACAAGTTGAGACCAGTACATTTCCAATTAGGAATTTTTTTCTATCCTTTTTAAAATTCAGAGTCTAGTGTAGGATAAGCTTGCACTACAAAATTCACAATAGTTAATGTGCAAGGTATTTTTAATGAAGAATAAACTTCTTCCTGTTGTACTTCTAACTTCACCAAGAACACATTTTGTTTTCTTACTTGAGATCAGTTATTATTTTAAAAACATAAATCAGTTAATCAAAAAATCAGTGCTGTCTAGTTTACAGCCAAATGGTACAGGAAACTGGCCAAGTGCCATCCATGGCATATCCTACATTTCCATCACTACCCACCATGGAACTCCATCACACTGCTAGGAACTGATGCCACTATGAGGGCCACTCATTCTCAGTGAATACCACTGCATAAAATACTGTCTGAGGTTTTCTTCCTCTCACAAAGAGTAATTAGGAACTCAAATTATCCTTATGAGCTTCTTGCATAAGATAATCACTGTCGGAATCCAATTCCTCTTCATCTCCTGGTGTTTCCTCTGCTGGACGTTTCATGCCCCGCTGCTGTGAAATGGCCAAGGCGTATTTGATGTTGTAAATGTTCCACTCACAGCTGTAAAAATAAATAGGAAAACGTTGTTTTCCTCCTAAAATAAATACAACTCTTAAAGAAGGCTGTCTCAAAAGTTTTAACAGCACATTGTCATCCCCCAAATCACTCCAGGTTTTTATTTCAAATGTAACAATACATACAGTTTTGAAACATCCTCAAAGTGACGCTGGATGCTCTTCTGAAGGAACTGAATCACAGGGAGCAGCTTCACTGACCTTGGGTGGAGAAAACATGCAATTTGCAGTGTAGTTCATGTTTACATATGGAAATCTAGAACTTTTCTATACTCTCAAGATTCTAACAAGCACACAACTTCAATGCCAACCTTTTAGGATAATCTTAAAGAAATAAAAGCTCTCTGCTTTTGACTCTGCCCACAATGATTACACTCAATACAAGTCATATATTGTGAGAAATATTTTTTCTAATGTCCAAGTGCATCTTGAAGAGCTAATTCTGCTTGCTGCAGCAATGACAGTTCCTTTCAGATACTACAAGACTTTCTGAACAAGGGGGAGTTTGTTTTAAATTGTCCTCTTCTACTTCAGCAGGAACAAAAGGAGACATTTTGTTCCAGTCATTTCAGTAACTAAAACATTAATACCCATGTTGAAGCAAGGGAAGAGTTACACAATGCACTGTTTTTTAAATTGCAGGACACTTTCTCAGATTACCTCTCACTTAGCCCATTTTAAATTCATAAATTTGCCTGGTTTTGTTCCTAGAAGTCTAAAAATTCCGTATTAGGATTAGGCTGAATATAATTCACTGACCAGGCCCATGCAGTTCTGAAGTACTCTGTAGGGAGGCAGAGTACTACCAGCTATAGTCACAAGCTAGGTCTGTAAAAATGTCATCAGTAGCTGCACATCACCTTTCAGTTACATTTAAGATGCATAACTGTTTAAAAACACAACTCCCAAAATCTTACTATCACTCTTGAAATTGTTATGCAGTTATTGTCTAAGCAACTCAAGCAAGTTTCACCTGTTGTATTTGAAAAACGTTTCTGCAATGTATCTTCACAAATCCAGTAACATACTCAAATTCTGTCACACCCACTTTTTAGAACCTTTTTAGACATTTAGGAACAAGTCCAAACTGTAACTTTTATCATACAGAAGTTGTAAAACTGAAGTGTTCTAACTGTAGTGCATGCATTATCTAGAATGTCAGTAAATGTTAAGTAAAAGCCTTAAACCAACAGATTTTTAATTTTAATGTCCTTGTCAGCATTTTGACTGTCATGGGATCTCACCTTGTTTTCAGCTTCTGTCCATGCAGCATAAGCAACTTATGAGCCCAAATAAGATAGAACTCCAAGTGACAAGAGGTCTCAAATGCAGAGGCCAGGAACTCCAGTAACTTCTCCACATACAGGTCTGGCAGTGATGAGCAAACAACATCAACTGTGCAAAAAGGAAAAAAAAAGAGCCCATAAACATTCAATAGAGTTGAGTTACTATTTGGAATAACATGAAAGAGACCACAGGAAAGCAGAGGGGGAAGGAGAAGAAAGCAACATTTTGGCAAGTGGTGGGCACTTAGTGCTGTATTTCATGGTACAGTACCACAATCTCTCAGGGGACAAATGTTCCTCCTTTGAACCTTCCAAACACTACTGTATTTAAAAGCAAGAAATCCTCCCTCTCCAAGTTCTTCCTCCTAGCAGACTACTCTCCCCAGCAGCTCTCCTTCAGAATTTTTACTTCCACCCTTTTCTCCTCTTTTCTAAAGTAACAGACTTTATTGTTGCTGCTCCTGACCTCACCCAAATTTCTGTATTCAGTGCAACTAGTTATGCACAACAATCAGAGGCAGTGATACTTGAAAAGACAGCAAAGTCACCTGCCCACACAGGAAGCATCTGAATACTGTTAGCAACAGCACAAAAAACAATTTAGAAGCATCCAAAATAATCTCACATATAACTAAATGACCCCACTACATATAATCCACTGTCAAGAACAGCTTTTGCTTAAGAAAAAGGCACACAATCATTCTGTTAACAGCCTCTCCTCAGTTGTACTCTGGCCTGCCAACCATTTTCTAAGCTCTCCACCAGATATTCTGGAGTATCAATGTCTTTTCTTGTGCTGTCAGTCCCAGAACTAGGCACAGTACTCCTGATGTGGTGCCACAAGTGCTCAACAGACAAGATTCATCACTTTCCTCAAACGCTGATTACATCCTTGCTACTGGTTAATGGTCTTCATCACACAGGCACAGTGCTAACTCAGGTTAAACATGATGTGACCCTCCAACATCAGCTGCTTCTAAGAAATGACATCCAAAACCTCTGCCTGCACCTCTAGGCCTGATCAAATCCCATGCTGAGAAGTCACTAAATGAGCACGAAGTAAAATTAAAGCATAAATTAACACTAAAAAGTCTGCCTTTACACCCCAACTTGTTTTGGCTCACACATGGCTGTTTACAGGTAGCTCAGCCCAGTTTCATGGCAGATCCACTCACCTTCACTGCTAGGGACAGCCTCTATCACCTCCTGAATTAATTTCTTCTCATTCAGCTTGAAGGCCATGACAATAGCCATAGTGTACTCCTTTTGACTCAGTGTTTTGTGGATATTGCTGGGTGTGACATCAATATCCAGCTCAAAAGGATCAAAAATTAGCCCAGAGTCCAGTGAATAGAGCAGGAGACCCTCTGTGGTGGTGGCTGCCCAGCTTCGTCCTAGAAGAGAAATAACAATATTTAACAACAAAGAGGGGTGTTCTGGAATGGAAACAGAAGAGTAATGATAATCCTCCTGTACTCTATTCTTTCACATGTTTTATGTGGAATTTTTAAAAAAATCCTAAATTAACTGTTGATACTAACCTGTAGGACAGAATCGCACACAAGTCACCCTTATTTCTGGTTTGAAGTGTCGATAGCTCATGTCACCTAAAAGAGAAATTTGGAAACGATTTAACAGATTCACCACAAGTTCACAGTCTAGTTATCAACTCTGACTATGATGTTACCATTAAATAATGTGCAGCATGGTAAAACCTGGCAGCATTAAAGACTGGGTAAGGAAGGCACAGTCCATGTCCAAGAGATCCTACAGCTTAAGTGGTGGGACCAAATTTTGTAATCCTGATGTTAAAACTGAGCTAAACAAGTAAAACCCTTCAAAAGTTCCAGTGCACATGAAAGCAGAAACAAAGAGAAAAAAGCCAAAGCCATACATACCTCTTTTTACTCCAGGAAGAGGGATGGCAACACCTTCGTCACCTCCACCGCCTTCATCAATCAGAGCCATGCTGCCAAATTCAGTCATTTTTCTCCGATCTAAGTACTCCTGAAAAACAATGCAAGTTCCATTCACTGCACTGAATCTCTTCTCCAAGAGCAGAGCTCAGTTTAGACTGTGCTTTCACATTATTATAACTTTGTTCTACTCCAGAGATGCACTGTTTGCTTCCTCAGCTGCAGCCCTACTCTTTCTGCCCTGCAGGTTTCATAGCTGCACTGTGCTAATGCCGTGTGACCAGGACACTGCAAATGAGATTTTAGGGACTTCACAATGTAAGTGAGATTTCAGGGACCTCCCTGGCCCCCATTTCTAAATACCCATTCCCTCCAGGATTCTGATTCTGCTTGTTCACTTTCTTTCAAGGCAGATGTTGAGCTATACCAGCTCATAAACCACTGCTGACAAAGGGTACTTGGAGCCACAGTCAGATACACCCTGACATGAACAGTGATCATTCAGCCTGGTAAGGGGATGGTGAAAAGGGTTACTGGATTTTTTTTTTCCTTCTGATGTTTTTCATCATTCACTTTACTTTTGAAGGAATTTAATTTGGCATTTGGCAATATTCAGAAACAGAGTTTATAAAAGGTCAGTGATGTTGTTCTGTGTCCACAAAAAAAATCCTTCATTTCTTTGCTAACACAAACTGACACCCGGGAAGTTAGCTTAGTACAAAATGTGGGCAATTTAAATTTTCATTTCCATTTTAAGTCTAGTGCCAAGTAACTTAGTATGCTTGAGAGTTCTGCCCATGCAACACAAGCACACTACAAAGCTGGAAAGTTTCAGGAAGAGTTTCTGTTCCAAGAGGAGTACTTCCTTCCCCCTCTCCTGCAGAAAAATAAACCCATTCTTTAAGAAACATTCATGAATCACTCTTAATGAGATGTTACATCAAAACCAAAGTCTTGTGGGGGTGAGGAAATTAAAAAAGACTCCTGTGCTCACATACCTCCATTGCATCTAAAGAATGGTTGCATGAAATTTCAAATTTTTTCATCAGAATCTGTTCCTTGACATTATATATACAGACAAATTTTGACAATCCACCTGCCAGAATAGATTGACCATCTGCTGAATAGCACAGAGTTGTAAAAGATCTGGTAAAGAAAAAGAGAAAGCAGTTTAATTTCACTGCCACATCTGAGCTAGAAGACAAAAGTACAATGTGAAGACTCAGAAAATAACCACTCCATGGTAAAAATTGAGATCTTCATTCACATGGTATTTACTTCACACACACATCTACTACAAAGCATTTGGTGCTTTACTATGAATCACAGACACTTCAACAGCTGTATGAAATACTTCCATTCTTCTGAATCTGAGTCACAGCTCAGTCAATGAGCTCTCAACTACATCATGCATGACACTAAAAAACAGTCAGAAGAGCTACAGAAAAACCAGTGCCATGGCATGTTTGAAAGACATGGTTGAGAGGTCACCAGCAAAAAAACACTGCTTTTTTCCAAAAGTTTTTCTAAAAAGTTGTTTCTTTTTTTTTTCTTTTTTTTTTTTTTTTATTTTGAGTGGAAGCAATATGGAAAAAAAAAGGGGGAAAAGAGAAGACTAAAACATTTCTCTAAGATACCTTTTGACAGCACACAAATTTAAATTGCCTTTAAACATTACTTCACATGCGTAGCAACAGGTAATAAACCCCATACTTTAATTACCTTCTTTAAAAAATGTAATAGTTTCTACATACTAATGGTTGTACACTAGTATTTCTGAAGAAAGATATCTACTAAAAACCTAACCCACAGCAAATTAACACCTTGGTCTGAGAAGCTTAATATTACGTTGGCAACCCAGGTTCCTAAGAGATGAGAAAGAACACGTGCTCAGAATGATGCTGACCAGTGAGAGAACACAGCCAACTCAAAAAGGGAGGCATCTAGATGTCAGGCAGGCTTTCAAAATCCAGCATCAGGCTTTTAAAATCCAGCATCAGAATCAGGAACAGCAGATGCACTCTGCACTCTTCATGCAGAAAACAAATGGCAAAACAACTCCACAGTAACCCAGCGTGGCACCCTCCTGTCACTGCTGCCCCCTGGACGTACTTGCCCTTGGCTGCCTGCTTGGCAGTTATTTTATCCAGCTCCTTCCTCCCCATCTGGAGATCGTGCCTGCCCTCAATGGAGCCAGTCTGCACTGCATTTTCATGATCCCAAAACGTTATCTGGCCATTCAAAGCAGCAACTGCGAGCTCCTTGCCATCGGGACGGAAGGCAACAACAAGAACTGCAAAGAATTTAATTAAAGTTAAAAATGCAGGCAGATGCTTTTCTAAGAAGCTTAATTTTTCTAGGATCTTATCTCAGCTATTAGAAAAAAGTTTAAGAGCAAAAAGCATGGCTGTACTTTTTCCTGTGGACAACATACAAATATTTAGCTAATTATAAAGCTGAGCTAGAATTAATTCATTGCACTGTTAACCAAGCACAAGAATGAAGTACCTGAACTTTTGATTTCCAATTCCATGAATGAGTCTCTCTGTATTTGACATGTTCTGTTGTTATTAACATACTTTACATAGTACTTTTATATTTGATAAAAGATGAGAAATGAAACAAAAATTACCATCTGAGTTAATTATTAATGTCTCCTTAGTTCTCCAGCTGTCCAACATATCCCATAATTTTACAGTCTTATCCCAAGAGGCACTGGCTAGAACACACCTCATTGGATTAAAGGACAAGCTGCTGATGGGACCCTCATGACCTGCTAAAACCTAAAAAGAGAAGAAAAAATAACCTGGAATTAGGTGAAAGAAACTGAAATCTGTGTAGTCTGTAGTCAGTAAACTCCAGATACAGCCAATAAACCACACCTGACTTGTCCACACACATTTGAGATAATTTTTGGACACAAGGCATGATACACACCAGTGATTCTCAACTTTTTATTTTCACAAGTTTTAAAAAAATTCCCTCAAGTGCTACCACTATATAGGCATCTACAACCACTCCTATGCACACATTTAGGGATGCAGTGTGCCATTTTCCTCCCTCCTTTTGAAACAATCAGACCAATTGTGAAAAACCAAGTCACTGCTCTGAGAATTCAGAATCTCCTACATCTGATAACACTTCAGAATGAAAACAAAAATAAAAAACTGAGAATAAGAGTAACAGAGATTTTCATTTTGTGGAGTTCCTACTCCTCAAAAAAAAAATATCAAGGAAAGAAATTAAACTCAAAACTCTGGAGATCCAGTCAAGTATATCCTGAGTTACTGAAGTGATCTGTATGCCATCGCTGTGCCAAATTAAATATGTGAATCACTGAGCTCTTCTACTTGTACAAGATGTACAGGAATGCTTAAGAATTGAAAAATAATTGAAAAATCATGCCCCTGCTCTGCTCCACCTAAACCATTCATGAAATCTGTACCAGTTTGAATACAGCAACTACAATTTCTTCATTACATGCAGAAAATATATGGAAAAGAACATCTCTGGACAAGGAGAGAAAGACTTTCATGCCCATATGTTAGCTCAGCAACACTGGTGCTAGTTTATCAGAAAAAGCTCATTACTCAAAAATTTTAAAAACTATTTCCCACACAAATTCAGGGTGAGCTCCATGCAATAAATAATTTAAAAAAAATGTTCAGAGCAGCATAGTGTAGCTCCAGTTTTTGAATATAACAAAACACTTCATGTTGTACTGAAACCCTGCTGACTAATCCCAAAGTTGCTGAGTATCACCACACTCCACACAGCCTTAAATTCAAGCCCTCCCAACACTCTGGGTCCTTACATCCAGCAGCCTCCCACTCTGCATTGACCAGATGAATATTTCAAAGGAATCCTGGGAACCAGCTGCCACAATCTCACCACTGGAGTCCACAGCTAAACAGGAGAACTGACTTGGTCGTGGAGATGTAAAGGTACGGAAATTCCGGTACCTGTTGGAAGAGGTGAAAAGAAATCAGGAGAACATTTTATGTAGATTTAAATGTGTGCTTAACAAGTTTATTTACAAAAGGAGTTAATCTGTTTTGTAAAGACTTCTAAGCTATGTACAGAAAAAATAGTATTTGTATAAAACTAGATGTGAGCCTCAGCATGACTGCAAAATCCAAAAGAAATATGAAAAGTTCTGCAGAAACAGGAGACAAAAATACTCTGAGGAGCTTTCTTCTATTAAATAGCATGTGTCAATTTTTTAGAAACATGGGCTTGTTTAAACACCCAGTTCTGTGCACAGCTGTATTATACTAGGGAAAGTGTCGTTAGGCAAGTGCCTTCTCCCCATCTGAGTAAAGCCAGACAATGATTTTCCTGGATTTCCAGCTTCTTTGAGAAAAGTTCTTCCAGAATTTTCTTCACAGAAACTGGATGGAGTAAGAGCATTTGTAATAACTAAGGCTGAATTGAAATTAAAGGCTGAACCAAAAACCAGTAAGGCAGTGCTGCTCACCTTTATGAGGCTTCAAACAAGCAATCAGCAATCTGCTGTATTTTGGGGGGAGTGTGAAAGCTGAGGACTAAATGAGACATGAAAGATTTTACACAAAGAGTTACCTGTGCAGATCGAAGGCACGCACTGTTCCATCGAGGGAAGCACTCAGGACAACATAACCAGTGGCAGTGAAAGTTACAGCAGTTACACCACTGTTGTGTTCTGTAAAGGTGACAAAACAAAAGCTGCTCGAAGTGTTCCACACTTTCACCTGCAGGACAGACAAGAAAAGACTTCTCAGAATCTCCATCATCAGTAAAGAGAGAAAATAAGGGTAAAGAAAACCTAATTCTAGAACATTGCAACAGCTTAAAAGACTTTCAGTAATAGCAGTCAAGAGGCCAGAGCTTATCATTAAACCTCTTAAGACATATTTGGAACATAAAAATCTAAGTTGAAACAAAGTTAATAAAGGAAAGTAACACATAGTGAGCATCTTGAGCTACCAAGCTCACACTGTCAAGTAAGACAGGTCAAACTCAAAATCAACTCTAAAGCCATTACAGAAGTTACAATTGAGATAATATTCCATTGTTTTGGCTTTTTTTCTTGAACAAAAATCTTTTGCATTTAGCCTTCTGCAGTTTGAGACCTCTCGGTTTTGGCCCATTTTCACCCTGAATGGCAGAAACCATGAAGTGGCAAATCTTTTTCTTTTAAGAACATTTAAAAGTTTTGATAGGAAATCAGCTACTACTGCTGTCCCATTTACTGCTGTCCCATTTATGTGCCAAGACACCTTGACACCTTTTAAAATAAAAGTACCTGTACACACAGCCTATCATTTCAAGGCAAGTCATCCATGAGAAGTTAATTTTTCTTTTAAATAACAAGGTTCTGGAATGGCAGAATTAATTAATTTATATTATTTAATTTAAACAAAAAACCTGCACTTGCATAGATCATTTTAAATTAATTTCATATCAAAAAACAATTATTAAAAGGGCAAGAAGTTGGGTGGCTGAAGTTCATTCGTCCCAAGATATCATGGGACCATAAATAAATTAACATTGATGAATTAGTTACTTTTGCATTTATGGTGACTGGACCTGTAATAGTTAAAAAGTCACTTGCTAGAAAGTATACGTGATGCAATTTGCAGCCACAGGTAGTAACAGAAGAAAATACACTGCATTTATGGTGACTGGAACCTGTAATAATTAAAAAGTCACTTGGCTAGAAAGTATAAGTGATGCAATTTGCAGCCACAGGTAGTAACAGAAGAAAATACATATACTCTAGAGAGAAAAGTCAAAACATTTAAGGAAAGAGAGGATAAAAATGTATGACTTTATAGTAAGAAAAATATTTACCAATTAGAGTAACAGAGCTTTCTACATAAAATGGAGAGTAAACTGCTTAGTACATGATTAAAAGTTCACATTCCAGCAATACTGCCTCACTTACTTTGCCATCCTCCCCTCCAGTTACTATGTACTGTCCATCTGGAGAATATGCCAAGGAAACCATGCTGTTGAAATGGCCCTGCTGCTTGAGCACGTAGGACTCGCTCTGCCACTCCCACACCAGGAGCTGACCCAGACCTGTAAGCACAGCAGGATTAACCACAGCCATCAGCACAATCACCCTGCAAAGGCAAGCCACCAAAGTGGCAAGCAATGTCAAAAAAAAAAAAAAAAAAAAAAAAACCCCCAAAGGTTAATGCAAAGAGGTTGAATTCTGCATCTTTCAGTCCTAATATGAGCTTTTTCCTTTTATAACTTCAAGGCAACTTCCCCAAAAATTTCCTTCACGAGCTGTTTCTTGGAATAATGTTTTCAATACTACAACAGCAGTGCTATCAACCAGTCAATAAATGAGCTGGAAAGAAAAGCAGGGCTGCATGTAAGAGTAAAATTTTGGGTTTCATGCAAACCATTATAGACAGGGTGGGAATGCTGGAACATCCAGGCAGTTTTCTAAAATGCCATGGGCAAGATGTGTCAAAGGAAGAGAGAACAGCCCAGAATGAAAGCAGAAATTAAATACAAGGGATCTCCCTAACTCTGTTAAGAGCTTTCCTACATAAAATATGTATTTTTTCCTGTATCAGCAAAATACTTTCCTGAATCATCAGAATTCTGTGAGAGATTAATTAGTGGTATTTTCTTTACTGTACCTAGACAGCACAGACATGAGACTATCAATTATTTAACATTTGGAGTCAAAACTAGCAAGAAGAATTTGGGCCTCATGCCCACCACATTTCTTATTTTTACCATGAATACAGACCAAAAAAAAAACCTGACAAACCTGAACATCCAAAGGCAATCCAGTCACCAGTGCAGTTGATAGAAATGGATGCTATCCTTTGGTCTGAAATACTGAAGTAAGAGAATTAACCAATAAACAAACTTGTGTGATAAAACTTCAAGTCTAGTATTTATTAACATTGTTCAAGCAAGTTGTTTGATTGTTTTACTGAACTTCTGTACCACTGTGACATCAAAACCCACAAAGTACATTCCTTTGTTCCATTCCAAACCATCAAACATTCCTTATTCAGAATGAAGGCAGAGTATCTGCATCCCAAAGATGTAATTGCCAACAGAGTAAAACTCCCCAAGTTTAAGAAAACAGGGGGTTTTTTGTACATGACAATTGTTTACAGTTATGGTAAAGAATCTGATTTCATTTCTCAACTTAGACACAATTTACAGGCAATTTTACATATGCAGAACTTTCCAACTAATATTTTCTATAAAGAAACTGAAAATATTTAAACGGACAGAGTTAAAGAAGTCTAGCCAACCATCAGGAACTCCTGAGTAGTTTAGACCTCATTTTTCCAGAATAAGGATTGGAATTATATGGTATTTATTACATAAATTTATGGCTCTGCCTTTCCAGAAATTACAGTATCAAATAGACAGTCATGTTTTAAGATTTTTGTGCTCTTTTTCATTTATCCTTCGCTGCTTAACATGATGTGTTCTCAGTGGAACAAACATGGAACCCCTGCAAAAAAACCTATTCCCTTCCCCCACAAAAACCAAAGCAAATAGTGACATCCCCACGCCTCACCTCAAGGAGTGGATCAGATTGAAATCTGGAAGTTCATGGAGGTGAAAGACTCCAGAGGCAAAACCAGTGACTAAAAGGTGTGTCTTCTTGTGATAAGCTGCAGCTGTCAGGTTATTAAAATCTCCCTCTTTATTGAAAAAATACCTGGCACCCAAGAAACAGGAAAAAAGGTGAATGTTGAAGAACAGGATGTTGTCAGAGCTGCATCTCCAAGCAGCTCACCAAAGAGGCTGATGAGCCACCTTTATGTCATCTCCTGAAGTCAACCAGCCCCTTCTGGCACGAAAACAAAGCCTCAAGACTTAGAGAGGGTACTGTAGTAAGATTCCATTTACAATTTCTGGGTTACAAATAACAGCACACCACGAGCCAGTATTTCTTATATTGTTAAAATTACACTTGTTATTCTGAAGGTGAAAGGTAGTGCCCATCATATAATCAAGGTAAGACAGACAGGAGTTCTACCAGAACTACTTAAAACGGGATCTGCAGTAAATTTCTAAATCCTGGACAGTTTTATACTGCTTTGAGTAAGTTATAACCAATGAAAAAAAACCCCAGTACAATAAATCCCCATTACAACTTTGATTTTTGATAAATGAAAACCACTTACTTTGCAACACGTGAGTATTTAACTTTATTTCTAGTCTCTTGTTCACTTGGATCAGCTTTCCCATGAATTTCTTCACCCTTTGGCTCTTCAAGCAGCTCTTCATCATCCTCTGCTGCCTTCTTTTCCTTTGCTGCATCTTTAGGGGGCATGGGCTTCAAACCATCCAGCTCAGTGTCACACTGCCACACACACAGAGCTGCATCCTGGCTAATGGTGTACAGCTAGAATACAAACACACAAATTATTATTGTCCAATATCCATGCTCTGTGCTCTGCAGAAATATGAGTATGGACTTGCAGAAGGGTTAGCAAGTGTGCATTCTATTCTCAGGATAGAATCCAAGGTGCTTTGAACTGGGAGTTTTACTTGTCCTGAGAACTGGTGAATTATTTGCCTGCCCTCAGAAAAATTCTGCAAGGACCAAAAGCAACTTGATAACCAGTCAGCATTACACAGCACTACAGCATTACTAAGCTAAAAAATTTTTTCACATTTAAAGCTATAATGTTTTGGGTGAGCAAATTCAAACACATAATTGTGGCACAGCAATCAAGAGACACTTCCGTATTTTCTAGATTGTCAAGGTTCTGTTTCCACTATTTTAGTATTACAATTCAAGTGTGTTGTGTGATTATACATACATCTAGGCTGTTCTCTTCAAAAAAGCAGGCTACTATGACATCCTTATGGCCTCCAAGGGAGTAGTAGATCAAGTTTGCCCATCGTTCTGCTCCAAACACCCACGTAGACATGTCCTTGCTCCCCACTGCAAAGCACCTGGAAAAGAAAAATAGAAAAGAAAATTAGAACACTGGACTGCAAAACTCTTCCTCGGGGGGAGAATGTTCTGAGCCCAAATCCACCAGTCACCACTTTAATTTCACAAACAAGTGTTGTAAACTGTGGTTGGTGACTGTAGCAGAGGTAGAAGGGGTTAAAACACATTCAAAAGATCAACCCTGCTCACATTCCTAAGACATGTTCCTTTTATGCATTACTATGCATTTTCAAGTAAGAATCCACAGTTGATTCCCATTTTTTATACTTTCTGATCTGCCTAATTGTATTTTTTAATTAAAGAATTTTTAAAGCTAGTACAATACTTCAGAGGAAGGCAAATGGGACTGCAACGTGCATTTAAACACCAACATGTGCAGGTAAACAGTGCTTCAGTTTAACAACTCACTTGGAATCATCAGTCCAGTCAATACAAGTTGTTTCATCATATGGGCCATAGTAGGTTTTGTCCAGAACAAATGCATTAAATTCTCTTTTCTTCCCAGGAGCATGGTACAGGTAAGCAAGATTGTCTTTTGTAACCACAAATTTCCTGGCATAAGGGGGGGAAAAAGACATAATTGCACACAAAGCTGATAAAGCAAACAAATGTTCTGTACAGACTGCAATACAATGAAACAATACAATAATAATTTCCTGCACTACTGAAACAATAAAAATGGATTGCTTTTGAACAAAAAATGAAGTATTTGCAGATTGATATTATCCCCCAACTTAAGCATTATAAAAAAGAAAACCTTCAGTAAAAATCACTGAAGTTGAATAATGAAATTCTTATTGTCAAAGCCCCAAAACAGAAGGAAAAGTTCAAACACCCAAACCAGCATATTCTATTTCCAAGGCTTTGCTTTCCTTCTTTTCTTCCCCCCTCAATTTTACAAAGTGACCCTGATCAGCTCAAAATCTCCCCTCACTCATGAACAGGAAACAGTCCCAGATTGGTTAGGATGTCTTCAGAATCACAACTAGTTTATGGGGCAATTCCTGCTGATTTGTTCTAAAGCATGCACTCATTACTTACTTGCCATCAGGTGAAAAGCTGACACTGTGAACTGGCTTGTGAAAATAAAACTGATGTATCACACATTTCCCAATCAAACTCACAAGCAAGGCAGCTCCCTCTGTAAGGGCAGAAAGAAAGGATCATGAAAATAACCGAGTTCCCAAAGAAATCATAATCTTAGCAAACCTTCTTTTCTTAAAGAGGAGGGGAGAAAGCTTTTCAAGACAGTGTGCTTAATATTATTAAAAAAAAACATACAGTCCAAATTATGAATCACTATCCAAATTCTGTAAACAAGTTATTTTTAAGTTGTGTACATAAAGATTCCTTTCCCAAAAATTCTAATGTAATTTTTAAAGCAGACCACTTTTTTTTTTTTTTAAAAGCAAACACACTTCCAATTTTTGAGTAAGGTTGAACACCTAACAATACAGATTTCCTCCCCTCAAGGCTGCATTTTTACTGAATTCTTTTACAAAACTGATGTCTCTTTGTGCAAGTACCTTCATCAATTAGAATGGCAAGGCTTCCATCTGGAGAGAGCCCCACGCACACAATATTGAGCCGTGTAGCCAACGGCAACGTCTCACACTTGTTACTGCAACAAAAACACAGAACTGTAAAATGGGGACAGGAATGCAGGAGGAACATCTGTGCCAGCGAAATATGGTTTGATACTTTTGTTAAGACCACAGACAAAATTTAATGTAAAACCTTGACAACTTTTTTTAGCTGTCACAATCCCATGAACACAAACTAGATGGGTTGCTCTGTGCAGGGCCAGGAGTTGGACTCGATGATCCTTCTAGTCCAGGATGGTCTGTAATTCCACATTACAGAATTATAATTCTGGAATGGAACACAGGCACAGGGAGCATCGATCACAACTCCGGCACACAGGAAAGGCCGACGATGCTCTAATTCTTGTTATATACAAGACAGAAGCACACAAAGAAACCATACAACTAAATCAAACACAAATCTATCTCTTCCCTTTCCTTTTTTCCTCCGAAGTACACCTTTACGTAATTCCTCTGCTATTCTCCACACCGCACAACACCGTGACAGGTATTTCACTAGGGCAGGCTTCTACCTTTTAATGCTAAAGCAGGCACTTTCCAGGATATTTTGGCAGGCCGAGCATCCCGGAGAGCCCCACGGGTCGGGCTCCAAAACCTCCTCAGGGCTTTATTCCCCCCGAAACCCCCGCGCTGGCAGCGCCAGGCCCTTCCCGCCCCTCGCCGCTCTCACTTCTTGAGGTCGAAGAGGGAGATCCTGTTGCCGACGGGGCTGAGCAGGGAGTTGCCATCGCGGGTGAAGCTGAGGTTGCCGCGGCGGTACACGGTGCCCAGCAGGCCGGAGAACTGCGGGGGCGGGAAAGGGCAGGGTTAGAGAGGCTGGGGAGATGGGGATCGGGGGAGATGGGGTCGGGGGAAGATGACGGGGAGATGATGCTGGGGATCGGGGGCTGCCCCCCGGCCCGTGCTCACCCGGTACGCGAAGCGCATGGCGGCCACACGTGGGGAGCGCGGAACTGCGGCACCGAGGGGCGGGAACGAGGGGAAGGGAAGGAAGGGAGGAGAGAGGGAGGAGAGAAGGCGGGGAAGGGCGAGAGGCGGCTGCTCCGTGCTGCCGCTCCCGGGCCGTGGCAGCTCTCCCTCTGCCCTTCCCCGGCCGCGGCCCCGCCGCCACCCTCGGCCGCTCCGGGCCTCCCCAGCCCCCGCCACGAGACGGGGGAGCTCTGGTTCTTTTCAGTAAATATATTACGGTATTTATACTTTTTAGTAAATGCCTTGGGGTGGCTGTGAGAGCTGGGCTAGTTTAGTCTGGAGAAGAGGGCTCAGAGACCTCATCAGTCCATATAAATATATCCCAGTGGGTGTCGGAGGATGGTGCCAGACTCTCTTCAGTGGTGGCCAGCATCAGAGTGAGGAGCAGTGGCTGTAAAAGAAAACACAAGGAGTTTCAACTCGGCATGAGGAAGAATTTGTTTTTGTTGAGGGTGGCAGAACTCTGAAACAGCTGCCCATGGAGGACACAGAGTTCCCTCCCTGGAGACATTCCAGACCCACCTGGATGTGTTCTGTGTCACCCTGCCTTGGCACGGGGTTGGGCTGGGTGATCTCCAGAGGTCACTCCGACCCTGTTCTGTGATTCTGTAATTGGAGTGGAACAACACTGAATGCCCAGTGTATAGATGTGAGAAGTTATTTTAAGACAGTTTAAAATTGCAGTGGAAAGGATGTTGGTGGCCGGTTTGACTCTTTTCAATAAAAGTGTAAAAATATCACGAAGAAAATACATAAGGAAAAGAAAGGGAAGGTAAGAGCAGATAGTGGAAACATGACACTACCCATAGATCTAGTGATGGGACTTGAGTGTTGGCATTTTGATGTCCCTTGGTCAGAGAGATGGTCAGAGTCTCGATCCTTTGGGGATGGGAGCCCACAAAAAAAAGTTCCTCAGGTTATTTACAGTCAGATTAGCATTAGAACACCCAGATCCCTGCCCAGGAAGGGAATTCTTCATTTCTGATGCAAGACTGGGGCATGCAGCACCTGCTGAGGGAGAGTTCCAGGTGTCATGGGCTGCTTTGGGGTCCTTGCTGCTCTCAATCCCCCTTTCTTGAAAAAGTAGCTGGTTTGGTCTTACCTGCTCCATGACCTCACTTCTGCACCTGTACTGGGGGTTGTGTGGCCACCATGGACCTGAACAGCAAAAGTGGCACCAGAAAGATGCTGTCCTGCCTTCGTATTTCCCATTTGAATGGTTATTGGTGTTTGAGGCTTAGCAATCCATTAAATCCTTACTGTCTGTGCTCCTTCAGCTGGGTCCTTGGATAATCACTGACAGGCACTAGTGTTGCACAATGTGGAATATGTCAAAATTAACTTAAGTCAGGATGTTCTTTGATGGTTGATCTTTGTATACTTCCAAGCCTAATCAGCAAGGAAGGAGAATTAATGATTGGTACAGAGAGCAGTGTCGCTTAGTTATGGATATCCTGGAACTAATGAGCTTTAAGGATGCAGTAAATCAAGATATGAATGTATGTCTTATGTATATGTTGCTAACTTGGCAAAAGACTCAGGTCCAGGTATCCTACAACTGATTATATAATAACAATAGTACATAATTAATATAATTATAATTATTATAAACAACTTATTATAATACTAAAAATCAGACCTACAGGGCAAAAAGTCCCTGCCCAGGTGAAGACCCTTCCCTGGAGGATGCACAGAAATCAGCTGGGATTACACAATTTGTGTGGAAATTATTAACCATTCATAATAGAGGGGGCTGTACCTGGGAGGTTGCCAACACTGAATTTCTGTGTATAAGTAACAGCAGGAAAAGTCTGGAGGGGTGTGCTGGATTAGGGGAATACTGTGGAGACTCCAGGAATACTGTGGAGCCTCCAGAGGCTGCAACTCTGGAGTTTATTAATTAATAAATAATTAATCAACGTCTCCCTCGAGTGTGTAATTGCACACCAGGTAATAAATCTGATTTTTGCAGACAAAAGCAGCTTTGGTTAAAACAGATGAGGCAGTCACTCCTCCAGACCAAACAGAACTCACAGCAGCAGCAAAGTTGATTTCTTTTTAAAACATGTATATTTAGAACTGTAACGCTTACAATTTCATTAAACAATCTTAGTACAATGTGTTTAATCTAACAGTATATTACAGAACAATGTGAAAAATGATTTAATAGCAAACCATGAAAATGGAATTAATAATACCTGCAGTGTCAAAGTCACTAACTTGTTACCTTTTCCAGTCAAAGAATCCCAGCAGTCATTCGCACTAAATGATGCTTTGGGTTTTATCCAGAATAAAATGGTATGATTTCCACAGAGAAAGGGCATTCCTTCACAGAAAGAAGATGCATAATAAGAACATTTTCAGCTAGCAGGTTTACTTTATACATCTAATTAGATTTTTAAATAAAAAAAAAAAATTAAAGTAAAATGTTTAGACCAGTGCAGGGTGCCTATTCTTTTTCAACTTATTTGTGGTTCTTTTTGGAAAGAGGGTTTGTTTTTCATTTCCCCTTTGTAATTTAGCAGAAGAAAAGAAAATAATAACAATGAGTTTGTCTGATGAGCAGCTCCTCACTTTAGTTCTGCTGACAAGTATTTGACATGGGACTGTTTCCTCTGTGGAGTCTGTTGACAACGCACCATTATAGATCTGCAAGTAGAAAAGGTCATTCTCACATTAAATGCACAAGTTTCAATATCAGAAGCAGGACATCAGAAGAAGTTGTAATTTTTCCAGTCACAGGTGAATTTGCAACATTCACAAAAATTACACTTTTTTTTTTACATTTTTTGTATTTACATTTCAGATATAAATAATGAAATTCTTTAAGTTACATGTTTTAACTTTGCTTCACGATTATTCTACATCTGCAAGCTTTCCTGTATCAAACCAACCTCCTTCTTTCATCATGAATGCACAAGTCTGGCCTCTAATCAGTAATAGTTACACTAAGCCTTTATGATGAAAGGTTGACTGTTCAAGTATCACATCATACTGAAATTTTTGCCCCAACTTAAAAATTGGGGCAGCAAACCAAGCCACTTGGAAATGGTAATAAAAGAAATTAATCTGGGAACTCAATAAGCCAAATAATTTATTATTAAATTCTATCAATATCTTTCTTTGGTAAGAAATATGCAAGAGGATAACCCAAAGCCCACCCCCAAAAAAAAAATCATATAATATGTGACATCACAGTGTCTACTCTGTGAAGGAGAAAGCCTCAGAAAAATAAGGAATTTTGTTCAGTTAAGATTGTTTATAGCAGTAGCTCTTCCATGCATCTAAGTATGCAAATGATGGAAGTTTAATATAAAATTGCAATGGCAGGAATTAACAATGATCAAACAAAATAAAAGCAAACCAGAAAAGCAACTGTTACACCAGTGAATGTGTTGTTGTATGCTCTGTTATGTTTCTGGCACATGTGTGAAAAAGCCTGTAAATTATTACATAAAAATTCAAGATTTGGATAATTACATCATCCAACTCTACATTCTAAAATGTGTAGGAAGCATGAAACAAATCTCTCAGCTGCCCGACAAAAATAAAGAAGTGGTCCAAAGATTTGGATTTTTTGCTTTTTGTTGCCCTGTGTTGGTTGTTGTGATGCAGGGATGTGACTGCAGGAAGAAAACCCAATAGCTGACACAAAACATACTAAAGTGGCAATATAAACTAGCTGACACAAGCCTCACTGTACATTTAAATTGATACAATTGTCTGGTGCTTCCATGGCCAGTACGCGCCGGGTGCCACAGGTCTCCTTGGAGTTAATGTTGCAACGAAGACTGAGCAGGTCATTATCCCATAAAGTGCTTTCAAATCCAGTTCCTAAGGGGTTCCTGGTCTCCACTCCGAGCTGTCACGTGACGTTGACCTCCAGAACGTGGTCGTCCTTGCTGGGAATGACCAGGATTTGCATCCCTGTGCTGCTGTTGAACACCTGGCCCGGGGAGAAGGGCTGGAGCCGGGGCATGGGCAGACCCTTGTGCTCCCCGCTGGCTGTGGAATGCAGGCTCCCCCTGCTCCTGATGCTGCTGCTGTCAGCCTGCTCGTCCACATTCTTGTCCACAGACAGGTTATCGTTTTCAATCCAGCTATCTGTTTGAAAACAAAAGAAAAAATAGAGTTTTATTCTACCTATTAACTCTAAAAGGTCATTTCAGAGCTCCGAGAGTCAGCTTAGCACATGTTCACAGTTATTGATCATCTCTGCTGAGGTAACAGTCTGTGCACACTTTTGGCCAGCACCAGATGTAACAGAGTGAATTATATTGGTTTAGAAGGAAAATTTCAGTAGCATGACCTCACCTCTGTCACAAGCTAGAAGGATGCACACTTGGATCTCCACTCATAGCTTCTATGACTGAATTTTCACTGCAATCCTGGGACTACTCAATACAGATAAATACTCTACATAGCTGTGGTAATTTAAACTCTGCATCTAACTCAATGGCCCACATTTTTAGCAGTTCTTTTATTTCACATTCAATCCCTTGAAAACTGGGAAAAAATATCTCAAAGCTAATGAAGACACACACAATTTAGAGAAAATGGAGCTGCAGGATTAGAGGGCTATCAAACAGCTTTCACTTGATTATAAATCCAGTGACAACTGATTTGCATACTAATCTTTAAAGGAAACATAAGAGAACAATGCATTTATTATCCCTCCTCAGAGATTTAGGTGGCAACCCAAATTCAAAGTTCTCATTAGAGCAAGTTCCAGTTTAGGACTGTGAGTGAAGGTAGCAGAGACACCTGTGAGTACCTGGTTCATATATTGTCAGTGTATTTCTTGCTTTCCTTTTCTCTTTACACAAGAACACAGGAAAAGCAGAGTAATTTCTGTAAGTAGCCACGTGGTCAAAATGGCCTTACCAGCATCAAGCTGCATGGAGTGAGCAGAATGGTGAGGGAGGTATTTAAACAATCTGACATCAGGGAAAGGCAGATGCCCAGCAAACAGTGGCATCACTTCCATGTGCACTTTGTGAGTTGCTCGAGGTGCTACAGGCATAGAAATCACTCCAGAGCTTTTTCCACAGACTGCCCAGTTACTACTGTTGTCAACAACTGCAAGAATAAAGAGAAAACACTATGAAGCTCTTCTGTGAAAAATGGAGAACCCTCAGGATAGCTTTAGAGCACTTTGAAAATCTGCATTTTAGCAACATCTAAAAGCCCACCAGTTTTTATGTGTGAAGAGCTGTGCAAGGTAAGAAAACAGCCCTACACAGTTGGGCCTCAAACACGTGCCCATTAGAAGAACATTTCTGTTCCACTGGAAGGCAGATTAATGAGGAGAAAATAAAATATTCCCAGTCTAGCACAACGAAAACTGCTTTACTAAGCAGCTGTACCCACAATAAAGGAATTTATGCCATAGCAAGTCTGGCAAATGTCATTGTCAAGAAAAAATTAGGGGGAAATTTATTAAAATGATTAAGAAAAATAGTCTTACCTTCATACATAAGTTTTGTTGTGCAATATCCATCTGATTCTGTTAATGCTTCATCTCTGTCAACCTCAGAGAGCTCAACAAGCCGGGTGATGGACACCTCTAAGGAGCAGAGTGAGCCTGTTTTACAGTACTCTGCATCCAAGGGTGGGAAGATTTCAGTTTTCACATGGTACAGTGTCTGTCAGGAAGAAAACAGTGCTGTTATCAAGAAAAAAAGGGGTGTTTTATTTGCGTTTAAATTGAACTGGACGATAGGTACAGTACCAGCTTCACACGTAACAGACACATCCTGTTAAATCTTCTTAATGCAAGAATCACTTACAAGCAATGTTCATTTTCTTGCTCAGTTTAATAACATCATAGAATGTGGAATCCTGGAATGCTGTGCAATAGTAGGGACCTTAAAAATCATCTGATTCCAACCCACCTGCCATGGGCAAGGACAAATTCCACTAGAACAAATCAAATTTGATTCAATCTATTTTTTATACCAGTAGTGAAAATATAATTTTTCCTTCACTTCTGTACTTTAACACAGCCTTTCAGTGCTCCTAAATGGACACCAATCTTACTACTTAAACAATTTTTATCAGTTTCTTAGCTCCTCCCTTTACAGACACATCACTCAGGTTCTGAGTAATACAGAACTACTTCATCCCTCCTCCTGTCATAGTCCCTGGAATAACAGTACCCACATCAAAGAAATGATTTTTAATTCCTACAAAATTAAATTTCTACCATAAAATTCCCACTGTTTCACACACGTAGTTGTCTTTAAAAACTCCAGAAAGATGCTGATAGAGGTGCCAAAAATGCTTGTTACATGGCAGTAGGCAAACAAACACATGAAATGTTGCTCAATGCCAGTTTGTAACAAACAGGTAGAAACCACTGAAAGCAGACAAAAGGATTTTAAAAAAAAACAAGAGTCTTCTCATGATTCTGCTTTTTACCCAAGCATCACACTGAGTTGAGAGATGAGATTAAATAATGTTGATAAAACTTCCTATTAAAGGAATTCTACCCAGCCTATGTGCTACCTAGCTGATCAAAGGAATAAAAAGTTTGTCCATTCCAAAGGGGAAGAAGAATATTTCAGATAATGGCCTAGAAAACCCTAAATATTTCATTAGAGGACCTCATCTCAAACACTGCAAAAAACTACTCAGATGCTTTCAATAGCAAAGATATTTTGGAAACTGCAGTTTGCTTTGGAGAGCACAATCTTAAGCCAGCAGGGAAAAAGCAGCTCAGTAAGCGGCAGACAATCTCCATGGCACCAGCCCAGGAAGGTGAAAACAGTAAAAAATAGAACACAATTAAGCATAAGTGTTACAGCCCTCACCACATTTCTGTGGCAAGAATATGATTCCACTACATCACATCAGGCTGCAGCCCTGTCACTCACAAACTTTCCAATGATTCTAAGTAGGTATCAACCTCATGACATCAACAGAATTTTTCTAATATATTGCTTGATTTTCCCTTTTGATTTATTAGGAAACCATAATCAGTTAAGATATGCTACCCTATAACTTAGGGGAGTACTTACAAAAAAATTTTCCACTTGGAATTCGTAAGTGAACGGCTTCAAGATAAGAGACTGTTCTTCAGAGGTAGCTGGACAAAAGCTGACTGAAAACAGGCACTGCAAGGAGAGAGGAAGCTCTTTTGTCCACTTCAATTCCCATACAAAGAATATTGATTGCTTACTGTACACGACCTGAAAGAGAATGTTTAGAGTGTTAGCTGCTTCCTTCCTCTGAGAAAGAAAAGGAAATGCACACATGAATATTTTTGTCTCTTCTGACATTGGTACAGTTTATAGAAACAAATTCAATAAATCATTAGGGAAATATGGAACAAAATGGCTAACAGTGAATCTTTTTCATGATGCACATGGTTTTAAAAGGAAGGATCCATTTCAGTATCACAATCAACTGTTTCAAGAGGAAACACTTCACATTCAGTGAAGTTCAATTTCATATTTTAAAATATTTTAATGAACAGTCAAATTTAATAAAATTATTAATGTTCTTACATACTTTTTCTAGGCACCAAGAATTAACAATTGAATATGTTCACACAAGGCTGAAAGAAACTTCAAGGCTGCCCAGTGAAGTTGTGGATACCCCATCCCTGGAAGTGTTCAAGGCCAGGTTGGATGGGGCTCTGAGCATCCTGGTCTAGTGGAAGGTGTCCCTGCCCAGGGCAGGGGATTGAAACTTGCTCATCTTCAAATCCCCTTCCAACCCAAACCATTCTATAATTCTGTGGTAAGAAACTGTTCTGCAACTGAACTGGTTTACAGCTGTATTTAATTGGAAAACTGTCTCTACCTGATTTTTTTCCTAAAACCCAATGACAAACTGCAACCATAAGATGAATAAATTGAATAAATCAGCAAGTGAATTTTACCTGTTGAGATGCAGGGTTGAGAGGTACCAGCTGCAAATCTGTACACTCAGCAGAATTTTTTAGGCTGTAGTCTGAAAGCTGGAAACAGAGTTCTGACAAATTCTGTACGCAGACTTGCACATATTTCCTGAAAAATACGACAGAGTTTTTTCAATAAAAACTGAAGAGTTACATTGGAAGAGTCCATGTCCATAAAGCAAGGCTGTAAAACATCCTCTTTCACATTAAACAAAGCCAAAGAACCACACACAAACAGGATAACTGGGTTCATCCTGTGGTCTTATTTCCAAAACCACAAATTTGTTTTATTGTCATGAAAGAACACGAGAGGAAATGCACAAGCTTCCAGGGGGAAGACAGTAAAAGCCCAACTTATATATTAAAAAAAAAAGCAAAACTTGCTATAAATATGAGTTATGAAACCTCATACAGCTCCATACTTTGTAAGAAGAAAGAAACAATAAATAAATAATGAGTACATTACCGTTTGCCAGCTGACAACAAGGAATGCTTGGCATTAAAGGGTATGCAGAATGTTAATGCAATAATAGTGGAGTAAATCGACCAAGGACAGTCAATGGTCACCTGAAGGAAAAAATGGAACACAGTTCTTATTTGCAATGGTTTTGGCACAATGATTTGGTTTTTATTTTCCTTTTTAACTGAAACTTTTCTCATCAAGTGTCTATATCTAATGCATTCAGGAGGGAAGAAATAAACATTTTTTTAAAAAATCAGTATGTAAAATCTCATCTGAAAAAAGAACAGGTTACTGTTCTAGGAACTGACATATCCAGTTCTAAAGACTATAAAAAGTGAAGGGGAATACAAGAAAAAAAAAGGACAGCAATGGCATCTCTGACACCTTTACTCTGGTAAAGGTGAGTATCACATTAAACTGCTGTAAGATCTATTATTTTAATGTCTTTATAATAATTTAATGTATTAAGTACAAGCTCAAAATATTTTTAAAAATGCTTTTAATGTATATTTGTTTTAATTTGAAGCAGCACACTTGACTTCATCTTTCCCATAAATCAGAAGCTGGAATTAAAAGACCACCATGCTCCCTTTTACAAAGACACAGATACCCTCCATGCTTTATAAACTGTGTTAAAACACTAAAAGTTAGATTACTAGACAAGGGAACAGTTGACAATTTATTAACAAGAGTGTATATTTCTGCTTATATTTACAATTCCTTTACATTGTAACATTCGGTATGATTTTTGCATATATGTCTTTTGAAAGAAAATAAGTTCCAAACAAGCAAGTTCCCCCTCACCACCACTTCTATTTTGTGAAGTGTTTACCCTTACCTTTTGGTCAACAGTAGCCATGCAGTTGTCCTGTTTCTGCTTCTCTTTGTTTTTTCTGTGATTTTCTTTATTTGTAGTATTTTCCTTCTGCACTGCAGATTCTGTGGCTGATGGCAAATACATGACTTCTAGTTCAAATTCAATCACATGGTAAGCAGGAGCCACTGGCAAGCTGATGCTTGTAATCTTCTCAGAAGACTGAATCCTTAATGATGACTCTGAGATCTTTTCTATAGATGTGTAGAATGGGAAAAAAAAGAAAATAATAGAAAAATATGTGGGGCCATAACCACTTCCCAGCAATGTTTACAAAAACAGCAATGAGAAACCATGTCAAAAAACTCCACAGCAACCTCTTCAAACCAGCTATAATCTGAACATGTTAAATATTTAACTTCCCAGGAGTAATGCTCTACCCTTTAATTGCAGGAAGTTAACCACCACTTTCCATGTAATAAAAGGCTCCTAATGTTCAGGAAAGAACTGAGAGGGCAATAGAACAACAAACTTCAAAACTTCAAACCAGATAAAGAGCTATTTTAGCCCATCATAAGACACTTATTCAAGTTTCTACAAAGTGAAAGCACCTTGTTAAGTCTCATCATTTCACTTCAAGCAACCTTGGAGAGACAGGCAGCAGGTTCACATGCCTTCTGGATTTCATCAATAGAATTAAAATTGTTCAGCTGTGTTTGTCAAAGCTCATACTACTACTTTGAGGGTGAAAATTTGAGACCTTTCTTGCACTGAAGTACTCAGTTGCAAATCCCTAAAATTGTTCTTAATAATGACTGTTGATAACTGTTCTTAATAATGACACTGACAAACAGTGTCAGTGTTCTTAATGCTGTAAGTATTAAGCTTCAGGATGACTGAACTTGTCAGCCTTTTAAAGATGATTCCTTTTCAGTTCCTGGCTTACCCCTGGTGTTGGAGTAGATGACAGCCTTGCTCTCAGGGTGGTACAGGATGGGCATGGCATCGGCGTTGCTCAGCTGCAGGGTGTCCCCGCTCTTCATGGTGTAGTGACCAGTGGTCACTGTGAACTTCACCTTCTGGGGGATGCCGGCCAAAAGGCTTTCTGGAGCACAGAGCAGGAATTGTTAACACATTCCAGCACGTGGTTACAATGCACTAAGGCTTGTTAGCAGACAGTTGGTCACACACTGGGGAAACTTGCAAGTGTGGGGTTTTGGTGTTATGGGACACATGAAATCCAGCTGAGATACAACTTGTGGGGAAACCACTTGTTTCAGCCTGAGAGCTCACACTCACTGCATCTTGGATGGCTTACATGAGCTGTCTCTCTAGCACAGATTTCAGTGAAATACAATAACCCCAAAGAATTTACTAAGCTTTTAAAGTTCTCCAGGTCGCAGACAGCTCTGTGTTTTCACACTTGTGATTCCAGTCACACCCACAAGCTGCATTTACATGATCAGCACAGGAATGCCAGTGTGCACAGCACACAGAATCACAGCTATCAGTTTCATAAGGGCTCTTAATTAGATATATGCCCAATATGCCTGTCCTTCCTTTGCCACACACTGCACCCTGGAAAGCCAGCACAAAATTCACATTAACTCCTCAGCTGCCACACTCAGTAGCCTGAAAACAAATCACTATTATCTTCCATTTATGAACACTACAACAACTAGTGTTCAGCTGTCCCTGAAACCAGTGGATGCAGTCAGTATTCATTTTTAATAAGTTTATATCCTCTCTAGTAGAGAATCCCACTTCTTACTTATTTCTTGTAAATATCAAAGAGACTGTAGCATTAAGTTTGGAGGAATTTCTTCACAGAAAGGGAGAATACACACTGGAATGGGCTGCCCAGGGAGGTGGTCACTGTCCCTGGAGGTGTTTAAAGGGAAGACTGGATGGTCATGGGTGACAAGGTGGTGTCTGGCCATAGGTTGGACTCGATCCCAGAGGTCTTTTCCAGCCTAACTGATCCTGTGATCACAACCAGTAAGGAGCTTGGTCAATTACAAATGTAAATATTCACTTCTAGTCAGTGTGGCAGCTCAAATCACACCTGATATTTCAGTGACAATGCATGTTCAAATCAAGGTTCAAAAGTGACACTGTGTGTCCAGAGCCAAGCACTGGAATCAGTTGTCCAAAACGGGCCATCACTGGCAGGACATGATGATGGATAATTTGAAAAGCAAGGCTGTATTTTAAACTCACAAGGCAGAGTAAGGCAAACTGAGTAATACTGAAGCCATGACACACTTTCTCTGGTCCCACAGGAGCACAAGAGGAATCATCAAAGCAGCTTCAGCACAGCCACTGCACCTACCAGTCATGGGCTCCACTTTGAGCTGGGGCTCCTGGGAGTACACGTCGTACTGCACGATGGGGTAGATGTGAAGAAGGACAAACTGCACCTTTCCCACTGAAGTGCACAGCTGCCTGAGCGTGTATGTCCCAGGTTCTTTGGCCTTGGAAGAAAAACATGTGAATTGTTTTCTGAATTTTAAGTAAATACTACTAGAACAATCCTACTAAAGAACAGCATGTTTCCATCTCATTTTTATCAGGTACATTGGGTTTGTAAAATAAAACTGGAGATTTCAGAAAACTCAGTTTTCTGAGTAAATGACAAGATTTACACAAAGGAGCACCTTTTGCCCCACTAAGACAGAAGCTCTAGAGTGCTGTCTGATTCAAGAGAAAACATCATAATTAACCAGTACTAGTAATCAGGATAATTAATGTAGTAGTAGTAGCTATGCTGTCAATTTGTTACTTTGGGGTGTGTTTTGCCTTGTTTGTTGGTTGGTTCCCCCCCAAACTGCAACATACATGAAAAAACATTATTAAGTACCTAAACAACACCTGTGCTTATTTGGCTAATTCATAAAAACAGTTATAAAATCCTACAGCATTTATATAAGGCACAGTTTTCAGCTCCAGCTATCGATTTCACACATTCCCCACCACACATCCTGAGTCAATGTTTACAAGAAAGTAACACATACATATTTAATTTCCAACTCTTCCCATACCCTGAGTAATGGAATTCTGGATGTTTCTCAATAAGATTAAAAACAAAAGCAAATCAGTAACACCTTTTAGTATATTTATTCTTGATTCCATTTGCTCTTAGGAACTGCTATGGAATGGGAAGTGTTTTCTTTATTTCATGTGCCACTTTCCAAGTGTAATGCATAAATACCAATGCTGGGTAGAATTAAATAAGTCTACAAATTATGGAGTAAAGCTGTACCAACTCAATAGTCAATGTCATGCAGTTATTTACATGGCAAATCCAGACTGAAATTCAGTATTATGCACTCTGACATTAAAATCACTACATTTTAGCCCTAAAAAAAACAGAAAAGCATGAGTAAAGTAACACATAATATACACGTACTTTAAATCTTAGCATGGGATGGGAATATTGGTCTAAAGAATTTCGACAATGCTTTCTGATCTCTTTTAAGGCTTGGAAAAATTGGAAGATTGCTGTCAGCATAAATAATGTTAATCATCAGTGTAAGGTCTACAGAAATGATCAAACTCCCTCTGGGTCATAGAAGCACAGTCATTCCTCTTCCTGCAGAAGTGGTGCAATTAAGCATTACTTTAAGAAAATCCAGAAAACAAGTTGTCAGCAGTTTCTATCCTCTGGCCAGCTGTGTAATCCAGTAGAAGTGACACAGTGTATTACTACAATGATAATGGATTTTTAGTAAATATTTTGTAAATACTGCAGCTCAAATCTAGAGAAGCTTTCATTGTTTTATCTAATAATACACTGTTAAAATTATAACATGCTCAGATTTTCCCTTTAAGGACAGGTAAATCATGCCTTAAACAACTATATTGTGGGATTCACACTGAACAGTCTTCCCATGCAATGTTCTTTTCTTGAAAGGAAGGTTGGGAAAATAGCAGTTATAAAAGTAAGGCTGTACATTCTCCACTGACCACCAGATTCACAGCAGAACCAGATAAATTCAAAGCAGAGCTCTGTCTAGCTCTTCATCCATCTCTTCTCCTGGTGTTTCCAATTGCATCCTGATCCCACTAATCCCAAGTGCCAGCTCAGTGCAGTCCCTAACAGCTTTTTTTTCAGTAATGCTCCTTCAGCTGAAATCCAGTTTTACATACATGTAAATTCATTTTACAGAATATGACATTTCCAGTCACCAAGGCCTCTGGTCCAAATCCCATTAACATGGCCCAGTCCTTTGAAAGGATAAGAAAGCTCAGAAATTAGGTCAGTAGGTAGTTCAAATGACTGCACTGCCATTCCACAGATGATAACTAGTAAGTAATAAGTTAGTTAACTTAGATGATGACTAACAGGGACAATTTTAATTCTAACATCATCTAAATTCAAAAACTTGTAGCTGATCTCAACTTCTTGCAGGCAGGTTTACTACATCCCTCAAGTGAAAATTATTCTACCACACTCTGCAGAGAAAAGGCTGTCAACCAAATTTAACCACATGACCACTTACTGAATGGCTGGAGAAAGAATTCACATCAACGCTTTTAGATGTTATTCTGAGTAACCTCAACAGCTCAGGCAGACTTCATGAGCAGTACATCATGCTGCATATGAATTTATCAGTTAGATTTTTGGCAGCCATAGTCAAGATGTTTAAAATAGGTTTGGGAAGGCTGACTCAAATGATTTCAAGTAGAAGAGTCATCTGTATGTTTTAGCATAAACACAACAGCATCCTTTCAAGAGAAACGATGGTGGAGAACAACAAAAAGCTGCAAGGGGAATGGATGATCCAAGTGTAACAGGAAACAATACCTGTATATATAACAACAGGCACCACTCACCAGCACAACACTCTTCCTCAGCCAGCATTTCTAGTTTCTCTGTCACGAGCTACAAAAACATACCTGAATATTGAACGTTATTTTATTGTCCCCTGGTTCCAGAGTCAAGTTGTTGCACTTCAAGACGTGAGCCCCATCTTCCAAAGTGAGCCCCGAGGGCACGTCCAGGGAGCTGCTGCTCTCCTGCCGCCGCAGCAGCATGTGCGCGTTCTTGCAGATGATTCCTGCTGTGTTCAAGGAGTTGTCCGAGGGGCTCCTCTCGTACATTTCAGCCAGCTCCAGGGCTGGCAGGCTGTTTCTGGACAAAGGCAAGCCTGCAATTTCACTTGGGAAGCTGATGACGCCGTTGGAGGTTTTGTGCTTGGTGAGCCACTCGGCTGTTTTCCTGTAGCTGTTCTTCTCAATGCTGAAGTGAACGTGGATGGCAACCTGGTCCACCTGCACAGGGATGGGCATTTGGCTCAGCAAAGTCAACTCGATGGACAACTTTCCACCCACGTGGACAACAGCATTTGGAGGGTCAAAATGCAGAGTTTTCAGCTGGGCAAAGGAGTGCATAGGCAATATAACCTTTTGACCTGGAAAGATAAAAAAACAGAGATTTTATTATTCTTCAGTGCCGCTGGAAATGAGCAAAATTTTTCTCTTAAAAATTCAATCCCTAGAATTAAATGGATCAACAACTTTTCAACAATTAATTATTTCACAACAAATCACTGCTTTCCAATTTTTTATCTTGTGTGAGAGTTAAAAGATGCTGACATTTGTTTTACTTAGACTACAATTTCCATTTCCAGGCTATTAAAAACAACTGAATTAAGAGAGATTGTCCAAACAGAAGTTGAACATTTACTACTACAGAGACACAGCAGCATTAACTGACCAGCTTCCCAGAGCTTGTACCAGTTTAATAAACTAATAATCAGGCTGGTGCCTTGAACCAGCAGCTCTGCTATGCAAGGGGTTTTCATTCTCTTCTCTACATTCCAAAAACAACTCTAAGGCAGTACCTAAAATTAACTAAGAATCAAGTCTAAAGTAACATATTACTTATGGTGCATCAACTCATTAAGAAAAAAATTCTGCATAAAAATAAGCAGTCTTCAGATCTACAAGAAGTATTCCATATTAATTTGAATTGTGATTAATATCTGATAAGAAGATATTTGATATTACTGAAGCAGCATGAAGAGAGGAAACAGGATGGACAAAAAAATAAGCTGCAAGTGGACGCTTATAACATCAAAAGTGGATGCTTATAACATCCACTTTTGATGTACCATCCAAAAATGGATCACAGAGCTGCCACTGGCATGCCAGCATTGAGAGACAAAGATAGGTTAGGAATTGAAAAAACTCAACACACAATAAATTATGGGCTGTTAAAGCAGAGAAACAACAGAAGGAAAACAAAGACTTTGCAGTATTCAGGATGAAAATGTTAATTACCCTTTCATCTTTGACTATTCTTCATTAGAGTAGATTTATAAATGTTTTGGAAAACACAAATTCAGAAATTATACACAAAGTAATTAAGGCAATCAGAAAAAGCCTCCCCATCTACCTTGGGGGAACAACCAGACTGGAGAAGCTGAAGTTTTAAGACCCAGACTCACCTTGGTTCTCTGCTTGCTGATTGGTAAAATCTAGTATTTCTTGGCAAAATCTTTTGCGTTCCTCTTCTGTTAAGTGATTATCACCAGCTAACAGGCTGCTTGTTTGGAGATAACTAATGAAGTTAAGGAAACAGGAGATAGAAACCCACAACAATTACAAATCTGACTGAAAACAAGACATTCAAGTACTGCTTTTGTGAGCTTTAGAGACAAGACCTGCTGTCATCATCTTTGCACTTTTCCACTAGAAAAGAAAAAATGGAAGATTTTCCATCATCTGAGAGTATTCCAGAACCTCAATACTTCTGAAGCAGACCTACTAAAAATACGATCAATAATTAACCAGTGCAATCTTGCCTCATCTAAAAAGATTAATGAGCATAGGAAATTAATATTTTGACAATAATCCATGCAGTGTGCAAGTTAAAGACACAGTATCTTGCATGACACTGGAAACATTCAGCACTAAATAATCTTGAGTAATCTATTTTATTCCAATTACCTGGCTGAGAATCTACCAGCTGTTACAGCACCACTTACCATAACTAAGTCACAAGACATTCTTTAAAATTTTAAGTGCTGGAGATACAAATAATCACTTGAATATTTAGCTAAGAATGCAATATTACTGGCTCAGATTCCTTATGGGCATTTGCACTGATGCAGAAAAATTTAAGAGTGTTTAAAAGTGATGTGAGAATATTCTGTAAATACTGCAGCTCAAATATAGAAAAGCTTTCATTGTTTTATTTAATAATAAATTTGCAAAGGAGGCTGACATGTACATCTAAAAGCACACAAACCAACAAAAAATCAACACAACAGAACAACCCCCAAAATACACTCTATGTTATCAAATAACTCAGCTGTCTCAGCTCCAACTCAGAATGTCTGTTAAATAAAAGTTACAGATATGTCAGAAAAATAATCCCAAGCATCATTTTCTCCTGTCTTGATTGTTCTGGCTCAGCCTGTTAGAGGATACTTTTCTATCTGCCCAAGCTGCTTCTGACACTCAGCCAGCTGCTTCCTCGTGTGTGTGACCAGCAGTGCCCAGCCCTCAGCAAGGTAGGTTTTCAGTGCTCCTTGAAGATACACCTCTGCCTTCTGGGGACCTTTCTTCCTCCTTGGAAAATGAAAAAATGAGCACTGTAAGAACCTTTGCAGCCAGGAAAACTCTCTGCATCTTTTCTCAAAGTGCTGATGGGGGAGGAACACTGCAAGTAAGTGCAGGACAAACTGCAGTGAACCATTATGATCTTGAATTTTCTGGTAACAGATCAACATATGGCCCTTCCTTGTTGCAATTCACTTCAGCAAACAGAAATGCAATTAATGTCATTATTCCATATGTAGATCTATCCCAAGTCAGAGCAATTGAGGTGAAGGAAGCTCCCACAAATGAAACAAAAGCCACCCAAAGCTTCTGACAGTTAACTAAAAATTTGCTTACTCAAAAATTTTAAAGCAGAAGGATACTTCAATGAAAATTTTATCACCACACAGCAGTTCCATGGCAGTCTTTAACCCTAAGATTACTCCCTCTGGTGAAAATTTAAGTTAATTTGGGAGAATCTGCTGCGATGTGGAGATCAGACTGCTTAAGTGAATATCGGTGAGAAGCAAGCCCCAACATATTCTCCAAAAAAACCCACTTATGACTCCCAAATTCTACTAAATAAGAAACAAAAATGACACTGAAAAATGCAGGAGGTTTTCTCAGTAGATTTCAACAGCAGGGATAAAAACAAAAAAAAAAAAAACCAAAAAACAAGTGGAAACCAGGAAGTTTGAACAGCAGGGATAAAAACAAAACAAAAAAAAAACAAGTGGAAACCAGGAATCAAATCACTGTTTCACAGGAGGGGAAACAAGCACTTTGCAATGATAACCCCAAATATGAAATGGATTACTCTCCAAAGACATGTTTCCTTTTTTTAGATAGATGCAGTTCATATATGTAGTTAAGGTAACAACTGTATTTACTATAGCCTGCTTCCTAAGGAGGCCTCTAACTTGTTTCAAAGTTTTGTTATCTTTCCCAGCCTTTTCTCCCCAGAAGAAATGATCAAGCTGAAGAACACAGGACAGTTAAAGGTAAGAGTATGAAATCATGAGGTGAGAATTAAGGTTGGTAAAAGAGATAGCTAGTTGGTTTTTTCCCTGTAATAGGGTTTGTTTACATTTTTTAAAATACTTTCTAAAATGCCTGTTTAATTATAGCATATCTTCCTTAGAGATAATATTCAACCTTTTCAAAGGCAATGCATTTAAGACATTTTAAAGAGTCATTTACATATAAAACTCTGCCAAGTCCTTTCCCACAAGCTTAGCTGAGCGAATTCTTCCAATATTTGTGTACATTTCAATGGTGGCATGGGACAGATCCTGTATAAAAGAAAATAAACCATTATAAGCTTTATGTATTTTTGGCAGCTGTATGATTATTTCACATAAACTCATAGCCAGAGACTAAGTTACTGCAACAAAATGCCCAGAATGAGTCACATTTGCCCTGAGCACAAAATACACAGCAGTTTCTAACAGGTCACCTTCACTCCTCCTGCAGCTGGTCATATCCCATATCTGTGAATGCTAAGTTATAATCAGAATAATTATTTTCACAAGAGTGCCTTAAAGGAATTTTCTTGCATTCCCAAACTGAAATTTATCCTTCATCTTTAAGCTTAATCTCCAATGCAGCCACAGTGTCCAAGTGTCACCTTCCTCCCCTTGCCCTAAGCTTTAACAACAGCAGCAAACCTTTCTCACAAAATTAGCAGTTACAACACACACACTGTGTTCAACCACCCAACTTCTTCCAAAAATCCGTAATAAACTCTGGCCAGACATGTAAAAATATAAAAAATACATCACATCTTGACAGGATAAAGGGAAATTGCTTCAAACGGAGAAGATTTTTTTTTAATGCAAATAAATTATCTTATCTGAGGTCCATTAAGTTTTAACTAATTCTGTTTTCTTGTCCACTGAATACAGGACAAGATTAAATATGGGTATACATAAAATGTATATATTTACATGACAACTACACAGAAAACCATCCTTTAGAGTGTATCTGATATCTGAATTTCCATTGCATAAAAGTCTAGTCATAAATACAAAGAGAAATGGCAATTCCTCTGGCAAACACTACAGATCCCACTTAGCTTCTTAAATTTAGGAAGTTACTGCTGAGCTTAGCAGAGATCTTCAGGTGCAAGTTGGAACTGAATAGGTAAGAGAAGTTGGCAACTCTCAAGATTTTAATTCTGATCCAGCTACACAATTAGTCCTATAAATAAATGAAGAACAAATGAAGACAAAAACCCAGTATCTTCAGACAAAATGTTTTGAGATTTTTTCTTTTGATAAAACTTTCTAAAATTGAGTATCACATAGTTTCCATGTTTCAAAAAAAGTATTCAATTTTCCTTCAAGTTTTCTCCAAAAAACCTTATTGGCCATATGCAAATATAAGAAATTTAAAGGAAAATTATTTAAGGGAAAAAAAACAAGCAAAATTTGGTGGGGGAAAAAAAAAAGCCAAACCAAAAAAACCAACAAAAACTGTCAAACCAAGCCGTCAAAAAGCAAACACATTCTTGTGACAGTCAAGAGTTTTTTGTTTTATTTAGCAACCTTCTATTTGAAAAACAACCAGAAAAATTTAAAAACCTGAAATAATTACAATGGCTCCTCAGTAGGAGAGCTGAGAGGAAATAAAGATACACAACATTAGAATCCTCATTGTGCATCAATCTATGCCAGGTACAACCCTATTACCCATAGATGTCCCACAGTTTATATATATTAAAAAAAAAATCAACAGTATAACTTTAATCATGTAATATTCATTGCAAAATGCAAGGCCAAACCATTTAAAAGGAAGCTGAATTCACACATCAATATTCTTCTGGGTAAGAGTCAGTTAATTCTGAGTTTGAGATAGCAGAACATGACAGCCATGACATTGGCTTTTTTAATATCTAAGTATACATACCCACAGATAATAACCTCCAGCTCATTCCAGCTCACAACTGTAAATATTAAAGTTAATGCAAATATTTGAAACTTGGGGCCTACAGGGTTCCAGCTGTTAAACAAATCAGCCTTGTTGTGTTCAGTGTGCAAGAAATAACCTCTGCTACCAAAACATGGAAATACAAATTTATGTTCTCAATGTATCTTCTCAGGTTTGAAAACTTTGGCCCTATTTAATCTACAGTGCAAACACACACAAAACTAGTATAAATAACCAAGACTCATACTTACTAAGTAGTGTTTTTCAAAAGCTTCTACAGATGATAAGGCCTCTTTGAGTTTCTTGTAAGGGCTCTGTGATGCATTGGCTTTGGAAAAAAGTAGGACAAGAGCTGTTACTTAGAAACACATTCTGAGAACAGCACCCCCCACATCCCTTCCCTGCTTTTTCTCCAGCAGAAAGTGGAGAGAAAACAAAAAACTACTATCACTTTGCAGCTCCAGGTGCAAGTTATCTGCACGCAATCAAGGATGCTCCATTTGTTTTTCCAATGATTTTATTTTAAATATTTTTCTGCAAGCATTAAGAACTTAATTCAAGTTAGTGCTGTTCAAGATCAATCACCTAAATATTGATAAGTGGAACATCAATGGGAAAACATACTTGCAACAGTAAGGAGATGCACAGGTAGTTTGAAATACTAAACAGACACTAAAAGAACTTGCAAGGGATAAAGTTCTATCAATGTGTGTGTGCATATGTAGAGATACTTGAAAATTTGTATTACTGATGTACTCCATGCTATGCATTTCAGACAGTGTCAGCTATTGAAGGAATTGCAGCACTCCTGGCAGTACCTGTTTCAGGGCGCTCTGCTCCCAGCCCTGCCAACAGATCCACAGTCCTGTTCAGGTCTTCTGAGTTGGGTCCCTTCTCTGACACAAGTCCACACAGGTAACCCAGAGATTTTAACTGTAAGAGAAGCCAGATGCTTGCTTTCAATAGGATGTAAAATCAATATAAAACTTCTCTTGTCCTATTACATCATTCCATTTTCATTGCTTTCACATTATGCTGCTTATAGGATCTCAGAAAAATCTGTTATTCTCAAAGTATACAGTAACTAATTAAGGAATTAAATTGCATATAAGTTACTGAGTCAAATATTGGAACACGTGCCTACACACACAGATCCCTACATGCACAACACCTAATCTGAATAAATCCTTCTGGTTTTCAACACAAACACAAACAAAGCTTGAGATGTTCAGCAGTTATGACCAAAGATAATTTCTAATAGCTGTGTCTGTATTTTTGAAAACTGCATAATCAAGAAAAGCAGGCAAATCTGCAGTACAGTGATTAGGCAGCTTGCAAATTCACCTGAAGTTTCGTATTCAGATGAAAACCTTCCTGAAAAAGAGATTAGCACAGCTAACAGTGTTAACAGAATTAACTACCAAAAAACCCCTTCTAGACAGCAGCTGGTGGCTCAACACCCAGAATATTGTCTTAAAGAAGCTCTTATCTATTGGCCATTTGGTGAATTTGCTTAGAAAACTCAATCAACTACAGAGGTAAGCCTGCAAAAGAATAAAGGTCTCAGCTTGTCACATAAAAATGGGGATGGACATTAACCTTTTTTTTTTTAATTTATTTTAAACTCTACTTAATTTTGTCACTAGTTGCTAAATTTCTTCATTCAGTCAGTTCCACCTTACTGCTACTCATCCTAAAATTCTTCTCTTTACTCTTTGTGTTAGAAAAGTGATGGAAGGGAAGAACATTTCTAGCTCATGTTGGAGCTTATTTTCCCTAGAAACATGTAAGGAATATGGGAAGAATCTGATGCACCAATTGCCATTTTAAACAAATCTTTGCTTCTTTTATTCTGATCTCCACCCCCTTTTTTCTTTTTTTTTTTTTTTTTTTAGCAATAACTCTTCAAGGTGAAATTTCATTTCCCTGCTTTTGTAATAAAACAAGGACCTCAAGGGCTCAATTAGAGGATTATTAAGTCTACTGAAACATGAACAAACTATAATTAAAATAAAGAGCAAATATTCTACAGGCTATGCAAACAAAAGGGTGAGTCTTCAAAAGATGCTGGTCTTCAAAAACATCCACAGATACCACAGTAGACTACTTCAATAGTTTCTGGAGTTTACCTTCATTCTAAAATGTTTTTCAGCAGTGGAAAGCAGTAGCAACCTCAAACATCACCTCCATCATAGCAACAGAGTAAGTGGAACTTGTAACATGGATGTCTCATCTAGACTAGACTCAAGACCAGTATTAAATTCCACAATAAAAAGGACAAAATCTGTTCCAGGAAAACAAATATTCTATTTCAACATTGTAATACCACCACCCCAACACATCATTCACTCACCTTCTCCGTGGCATAGCTCCACAGGCCAACTGTGTGGGAAACATTTGCATCTATTTGAGCCCTATCACAGCAGCCTTCTATTCTCTGTAAGACTTCCAAGCAACTCAAAAACACCCAGCAATCCAAAGCTCCAGGAGGAACTGAGACCTGGAGATGAAGAGATAAAATTAACTGGGAAATAAACCATCATCAGATGAGAAAATACTTCAGCAAAAGTACTTTTCTTGATAAAACACAGCAAAACCTCTTGGAAGAGTTTACTCTCAGAATACACAAAGCACAACCCTCCCTTCAGGAGGCTCTTGCTGTCTCCTGAATAATTTATATATATTAGTTCATGAAACATATTAACTAGATCTGATACATTCATCAAGATGCAAGAGAAGGAAAGGAAGACTAATAGGTCTTGGAAAAATTCCAGAAGTCTGAAAACCCAGCTTAAGGAAAAGAGAGTTAGAAAAAATTTCTGTAAATAAAACTACTACTTTCCTAAGGAGACATCAGTTCTAACTGAGACTGAAATGAAAAGTATAAAGCAGTGATAAAAACCTGGAAAAAACAAATTAGTCTCTAAGATTCTTTCACAAAAATAAGCTTATTCATTGAAGGATAAGACATCTGTCATGGACAATTAATTAAAAAATGGAGATGAAAACAAACAAAGGAACACAAAAAGAGAAAGACAGAGAAAGACAAGAGAGTCTGATACTAAAATATTTTCAAGAATTAAGATAAATATGAGCATAACTAAAGACATGGAATATAGACACAATAATGGTGTTTCAAAATCCTGTTCATAACCCGTGCAAAAATGTTCCTTTTAGAAAAACTATTAATGTCCTAAAACCCATAATAAACTAAGTGACTGAAGGGATTGGAAAGTCCAAAGTATGAGCACAATGAACTTGAAGAAATAATAAAGATCTGAATTCTGAAAGAATTTTCAGGAATACAGAGATCCTAAGAAGAGAGTAGTTTCGATTTCTGCTGTGTGTTCAGTGGTGTCAAGCCACGTTAAAAAGGTTTGCAGGCATTAAGAAGAAGGATCACAACAGGGATAAGTACAAGCTATGCACAATTAAGTGTCACTGTCTCACAGTCAGAACACTGCATTCAGTTTGGATCACCACAGCAAGACTGGAACAGCAGGAATAAGAGACAGTGCAGAGGAAAACTCCAAACATTGGAGGCACAGGACAGACCTGGGATGCAGCAAAAGAAGAACTGTAGGAAGTGCCTCCAGAGCTCTAGAAGGCTACTCTTTGGAAATTAAAAAAAAACAACCAAAGAACCAAAAAAACTCACAAAATGAGAACTGTAGGAAGTGCCTCCAGAGATCTAGAAGGCTACTCTTTGAAAATTAAAAAAAACAACCAAAGAACCAAAAAAACTCACAAAATGCACACACAAATGATACTATCTGTGGGAATTACACATTAGTTTAAGAACACATGAAGGTGCCAGCAAACCATCTGAAGCAGATTTGCAGTTTTTAAATGCAGATGAACAGATGGAACTTACTACCACGATGTCAGACAGGCAAAAGTTAGCAGCTGCTGTTATAATGGCACAGATAAAACTAACACAGCGCCCATGGGATGAGAACATGGGTAAGCCACAAAGTGATATTCAGAAATAATCTCTTCTTTTTGTTACAGAGGATTAGCCTGCATAGCAGCATAATAACCACTCTGCCTTATTTCCTTCAATACAACACTGCTATAGATTTAAATTATGGGACATACAGTTCAACAGATTGGTAATAAATCCATAAAAGAAGCAGGTAAATGACTACCAGTTTAGAGAGTAATTTTCCAGGTGAAGACTAAAACACTTTAACTAAACAGATTTGGTTCCCAGATGTGATGTCTCCAAATTTCTTGCCAAAGACATCCTCATGGTGACACACTCAGCTGCAGCACAATTGCTCTTACAGTAACATTTTGATAACTCCCAGCCAGCCCTTATTGAATGCTGGTCATGACAGCTAAACTTTAGAGATGTCATTGGATGATCACTGGATGAAGTAATTCACATAACGGGACAGATGACACTGACTCACTTCCAACAGCTTGAGTTCCTGCACACAGTTGTGAAGAAGCTCCAGTGCTCGCTGGGAAACCTCCCATGGCCTCTGCAGGAAGATTAACAAGGTGCACTGCCGGGAGAACAGGTAACTGCGCAGGTCCAGCAGCGTCGCCTCTTGGTTCTGAATCAGCTCTCTCTTCTCCATGTCTATCGGCTTCCGCAGAATTAAACCATTCCAGCTCCTCACTGGCTGGCAAAAAAACGTCAGCCAGTTTGCACCATCTAAGTAAACAAAGTTAATATCCAAGAATCAACCACTGCTTTCTAGGAAAGCCTCTTCATCCTCTCTCCAGAGGCTGTGAGCTGCCTTAGTCCTTCCCAAGTTTATCACATGGATAAATGACTTAATGTCTTAGCTTCAAAAAGCAAACCAAAAAACCACCAGAACTTCCACTGCGAGGTAAGATAACTTAATTTCACATTCATTTCCCATAGGTATTTTGTCTTCATTGTATGTCTGTTATCAGTATAGTGGCAACCAGTTTCTAATTTATTTATCAGCAATTAAGCCTACATGAAATTCAAGACAAACAAGTATTTGCTTAAGTGTTTCTCACTCGGCCAGCATGGATGGATGTTCCCCCACTTCCAGGTATTGCATTGGGTTCAGTCAGCACAAATCTATTGCACTGCAATTACTCCTGCACTGTATTTTCACCAGATTCATAAAACATATCTGATTAAAGCTGTTATATAACAGCATGTGCTTTAGCTCATTAAAATAGCTTAAAGCTATTTGATACTTCTTGCACAGTAATTTTTCTCGAAAATGAAGTTAAATCTTCTGTAGTGCAGATTAAGCACCTATTTCTATTAAGTTTTGCAGTGGTTACCAAACATCTTGTGTAATTTGAGGCAACACTGAATGCACTTTTCCAGGAAGCTCTTTACTGAAAAACCTAGCAGTGAGCTGTAAAAACAGCAGCTGTACCTCAGCCAGATCAATACTTGTGTCATTTCATAGTTCAGGGCTCTGGTTGTAACAATCATCCCATTAGAGAAAAACACAGGTTTTCATTAAAAATTGCTTCTAAGCCTCACAGAGAAAAAACAAAATTTTGGTAAGACTGTAACTGATGGACACTTGTGTTTGCACACAGCATAAAACCAGAGCACAAACTGCCTGGTGCAGCCTCCCTGGGACTGCCCAAAGCACAGGGCTGCTCAGCACAGTGAAGGAACTCATGCACTCAACACTTACTTCACATTTCAGACACTTACCACCAGCCCCGAAGTTGACAACGTACTGAGAGAACAAGGCATCCAGCTCATCATACTGCACCAGGGCATCCTCAAACTGCTGCAGCATCTCAAAGACAAAGGCCAGCTCTTCCTTTTGGCACACAAGCAATACAGGGAACATGTTATTCACATATTCATGTCTGGTATTACAGCCTGTCCTCATCCATCCACAGAGCTCCAGGAACTACTTTTTGTAATTTTCATTTCACACATATAAGAAAAACCGGCTATTGGAGCAGATTTCTTCCCAACACAGAAAGGTCCACAAAAGAAGATTAAATCATACAGCTCTGCCAGTAAATTCTGATGTGTATCCAGATCCTGATTCACTACAAGATAATGCTCATAGATCTATTAAAAGTTTGAAATTAATTTATTTATTATAAATGAAAAAATGCTGAAGACTCATCTCCCATAATAGTACTGATGATTTCCCCTCAGTTTACATCATGAAAGCATCAATTGTAGTGCATCATAAAAGTGCATCACATTTTTGTACACAAAGCCAAACTGCTAAGTAGAAAAGACCTCAAATAAGATATATCCCATGTAAAAGACAGCACATGCAGTCAAAGGAGACGTGAGGATGCAGTGGAGTAGAGATCAACACTGTACAGGGACCAGAAAATTCCAAAGGAATCAAGATCTTTAATGTTATCAAACAAGAGGTTCTTGCTTTTCTCTAAACCAGCTAAAACAAAACTGTATTTATAACTACATAAAAAATAGAATTCATGGCACTCTATGTATGGATTACTTCAAAACAGACACTTTTCTAAACATCACCTCCATAAATACTGATAAGAATCTAAAGAAAGAAAACAGCATCATTCATATTAAATACCAATTGTGAGTTTGAGTGTTATGCACAGTAATGGGACATTTACCCCAAATTCAAGATCAGCTACAAAAACACTTTCTAGATGCAACTAATTTGCTTCAATTGAGATTCATAAAATTTTGACAAGCCTGAAAAGATTCTGCTTCTTTAACAGCAGGAAACTGTATTACTGCATTAACTGTATTAAAAGGTAACTCAAACCTGCTGCAAACAGGATCCAAAAACACTCCTTTTAAATCAGTCTCCATAATTCCTGCCACAGCACTCAAAGAATGATCAGAACATTAAAAGTACCAGAAGTCCAACCACAACAAAAAGGCACCATTTTTAAAACTAGGACTCAAGTATTTTCTTCAATATCAAGAGACTTTTACCTGGACCATGAAATACTCGCAGAAGCTCCACCCTGGCTCAGTCCTTTTCTCTCTCAGAGTTCTCATGTCATCTTCAAACTTGCCTAAGTTTTTGGTAAAGGACATGAGAAGCAATGTCCTGAGTTTGGTCAGGAAGGCATTCCAAGATTCCTGAGAACGGGAAGAGTCCTTCAAAGGGTCAGAAAGTACTACACATCTGTAAAGAGATTGATAAAATTCTATTTGAGGAGGAAAACACATAATTCACATATAAATGCCCAGCTGAATACTGTGCATTCCTGACAAATTCAGAATGAACAATATTTAGTTTTTCATTCCACATTAATCAGAGGGAAAAAAAAAACAAGATGAGGGTTAAGTTATGTTTGTTTGGAGGCAGCTATGTTGGGGTTTTGGGTTTGTTTTTTTTTTTTTGGTTGGGGCTTGGTAGCTTTTAAAAAGCTTTGTCATGTGATACAGTTTATGAGAAAAGTTAAGTGTTTTACCCAGATTGAGTACTCTAAAGCTTTTTTTTTTTTTAAAGTAAATAATGGATACATTATTCTAACTCCTTAAATATAAGTAATGCTGTAGCTAACCTAGAAAAGAAAAGTCTGCCTAGCAATACAAATCAGCAGAACAGCAAATATAGCTACTCCTGGTAAAGATTATACAAAATAGAAATCAAATCTATTCGATCACATATAGTCAGCCTTTCCTAGCTCACTTGAAATAATCATCCATAATAGATTATTGAAATACCTCAATCTGGTTTTACACATCCTATGTGTTAAACTTCCTCTGCTTTTCTCAGAAAATAAACAGATCCCATTAATTTACAAATAAATTGACTTTTTCAGAGCATCTTCTTTCCTCAGTTTTTCTATCACAATTTATTAACATCAAAAAAATTAATGATATCTCTAAAGAAGGAAAATCTCTCATCCAAGTAAAACACTATTTCTGATTAGAAAATCCTATTTTGTTGGTCTTAATGAAAGCAAGAACAGTTTCATACATTCATTACTATTTCCTTAGAATAAAAACATCTGAAGAAACTGGCCTTATGTCAATTATCTCAGAGTGGAAAGGTGATTAAGTGAACAGCAGAAAGTACAATGCCAAAAAATAAGCCCTATGGGCTTTACATTCCCCACTCACCTCATTCCCACTACCTGCAACTCTGGTAAGACTTTTGCAAGCACCTAAGCAAACAAAAAACCCTGAAGGTCTAAAAGCTGATTAACATCACACTGTTCCCCTTAAACCTCGCTAAGCCAGGAGGAGATACTTGAAATCTATTTGACACACATTTCAAAGCTGCCACAAACCCAGGAAAACTGAAAATAAAATTTCTCCCTTTATTCTCTGTGCCAGCTTCCTTCAAAGCACAGATCTCACAGAGCCACCAGTCTGAATGCTGGACAACAAGGGAAGTCTTTAAATGAGCAAGGAATGTCTTGCATATGGAGTTGAGTTTATAAATCAGCACACTGGTCAAAAGATGAAAACGTTTGCAAGCCCAAGAATGCTCACCTGTCACTTTGCTTGTTACAGAAGTCATTCCTTATTTTATCTACTATAGAGGTTCGGGGAAGGATATTGGTTTTGTTCTTTTTCTTGGCATCACTCTCAACCACCACAATCAGCCAGTCCACTGAGCTGTGAGCTTTGAGAACGTTCTGCCACTTGGTGATGTCATCCTTGACTGTGGTTTTGTACACTTCCGTGTCCTGGGATGAGAAGTGGTGAATCATCAAATCAAACAGACATTCTGAACAACTTCAAAAGGCAAGTTTTGTTCCAAAAGAAGGCAAACAGAAAGACATATCAAATGGAATTAGTGACAGTAAGTTCACTTACTGAAAAAAATCAAATGAGATAAAGCATAGTAAATTTCTAGTCTTTTAATTCAATTAATTTCCAGTATTTTAGTTGATAGCAAATATTGTATTTGGTACGTTATCATTCTTCAGATGACTGAAATTAAGATTTTTTTAAACATCTTTTGAGGTCTTTAATTTGCACCTTCTGGAGCTTTACAATAAAAACATGTTTGAAATTAAAAAGCTGAAGTGTTTTATTCTCACATAGTAACAGAAGTGTGATATTTCCACCTTCTGCACTGCTCAAATCTTAACCTGTTTAAAAGCTTTCATACACATAATTTTTAAAAAAAGCAGAAGCACTGTTTGGAATTATTTTGCTTCTGGGTTAGTGTTACACAGATAAATTCAGATAATTCTTAAGGCTGTTCTGGATTCTTTTTGACTGGTCACAGATCAGATGTCACCTGTGTCCTTCAAGCGGATAATTAATTCAGAACAGAGGCAAACCAAAAGGCAGTGAACTGGAGATAAACAGGATTAAGACATTCCAAATCTTGCCCAGTTAAATTGCTGACATCCACCAGTACTGACATATACAGAAGATGCAACTAAAGAAAAAAAAAATTGCATCTTTAGATTTCAGTGCACCAACAGATCATAACTGAACTACCCTGACCACATTTCTGTGTTACAAAGAAAGTGCACTGTGGCACTGCAGTGTCACTGTAAGACCCCGAGGTTTTTGTGACAAAGTGCTGAAACAGGTTATTCAAATGCCTGTCCTCTTAGTGTCAAGTAACATTACAAACAGATACTGCTTATGGCAAGAAGTGCTCAAGCTAAGTTTTGTTTCCAGCAATATATCGAGTATGCATGCTTGTGCAATCCAGACTTAATTATTTTGACTTTCTGCTTGTGCTGTCTGTTATTTTCATTTGCTTTTCATGCTTACGTGAACAATTTAATTTTTAAATTTGAGTTTTTCCGAGTACTTACGCAACATTCTGTCCAATAAATATGAAGGAAGGGAAAAGTCAAAAGGGCTTTATTCCCCTCTTTGGGTAGTAGCTCCTCTTTAAACTGAACAAAGTTGGATTCCAGGTGAATCATCTTCGGAGCACGGCCGTAAGACCTACAGAGTTTAAAAAGTGAAATTAGTGGACAGAATAGAAAAATGAACACGTGTTGTGGGGAAGAGAAATAAACTGAAATACTCTGGCACTGCAAACACACAAACTACACTCACTGCAGTTGGTATAAAGTCAACTAAAAGATTTGGTATTGCTTGAAATGAGATAAAAGCTCCTTTTTGAAGACCAGCAGCTAGAAGCTCTTCAGCTTTCTTTCAGTAAAAGATTTTCTGTATCTTGAGCACAAGTAGAAAATACCAAATAAGAGAATTCCCAAAAAATTTTTTTCAATTACAAAACATTCAAATACATTAGATGTATTTCTGATGGGAAGTATATATAATTCCATGTGAGTTTTATCTATATGCTCATTGAGAAGAAGACTTTCCACTTTCAGAACACAGCAGCCAAAGTACAGCAAAGCACACCAAGACAAACCCACAAACCACAAAATCAGGAAGAGAAACACAGCATTACTATCATTTTTCTTTAGGCAAAGTTGAAGGGTTGAAAAGATCATCCTGAAGTGCACAACATTCACTTTGATTATCTAATTTCTCCAATTTCTCCGAGTCAGTTCCTGTGTTCAACTCAATTTATGGTAAAAGCTCCTCAGAACACAACAAATACACATTTACCCAGGTCAAAACCACACATTGAAACAGAATCACAGAATAAAATTTAAGTTTACCTCCTCCATTCCATGGGTTCTCTAGGAAGCTGCTGAGAAAGTGTAGGATACAAGGAAGTAAATAAATTCTGATCTCCAGCACCTGAAAATGAAAGACATTAATATATTAGCATGTGCAAATTACAAAATGTATATTATCTGCTATTCTACTAATGGTCTGCTGTTATTAAGAACAGTTAATTTTGTCTGCTACGTGGAAGCTGGAGTCCAGCACTGAACTAGAGTTCTTTTAATCACTCTCAAGACCTAATACAACACTTTCAAGCAGACACTGTTACAAACTTCCTATTGTGATTTTCCACAGAGCCACATAATCCATATACCAAAGAGAGTATCATAAAGCTGGTCCAACTCCAAAACCAAAACAAACAGCTTCTTAGCTGAAGTCATTGGTTAAAAAAAAAAAAAAAAAAAGTATATTTAAAAATATTCCAGGATTTAAACTTCCCAAAACAGAAGACTGGGTAGAGAGTGGTTCCCATAATTCTGTAGCTGGGCCTACACTGAGAAAATCTGGTTTAGCACCTGTTCTGTGTTTTACTGGATATGATTCCTCTCTCCTCATTATCTGGGCTGTTGTTAATACAAAACACCTCCCTGACTACCATGCTGTTCTTCAGAAACACGAGGTCTGTTAACACAGTGCAGGTCCCAAACAATACATTAAACACAACACCACTGCAGGAGCTACTTATATACAAGTCAGAACAAAATGCAGTGTTTACCACATGAAAAAAATATATTACCAGTAACCTTTTAACAATATTTCTTAAATTCTCTTAGGTTTAGGGAGGATATGAAAAGGATAAGACATTAATTAAGATTTTAACAGCCTTATAGCAATTCTGCTATTTCCTGGTGGTTTTCCTTTTCACCATCATCCTGCACACCAGAACAGGAAGATCTTCTCACCTTCCTGTGGAACTGGAAGCTGCAGCTCAAGAAGTACCTGACATCCTTTCTTCTCCCTCCCACCCCCCAATCTCACATCCAGGCATTGCCTCCACCCTCCTTTAGCATTCTTTAGTTCATCTTAGAAATCCTTTTCTAGTCCACTCTCTTTCCCCAATTTTCTCATATATACTATTATTCTCACATACAGCATTTTGATTACCAGCACTAGCACAATTCTATCACCACACAAGAAAGTATATTAAAAAATTAATGTTTAAAAATCTGATTAAGTGCAAGAACAAGCAAAAACGGCTCTTGTGATGCCTGGCCACATTAGCTATTTTATGATATTGCATTGCTGAATAACAGCTAAAAAACAAAACAAAAACAATTAGTACTTCACCCCTGTTTCTCCAGAAAAGTACCTTATGCTTGATCCTTCACCTTCATGCCATCTGAATTAAGTGTACCATACCACATGCTATTTAAGACCACAAACAAATGCCCTGAATGAATACTGAAACAAATGTTAGTCATAGTATTAATGCTGTTTTATACCAAGCTACACCTCTGTGAGCCAAACTGAGAACAGTCTATTGATTTGCAACTCATTACTGCCCACAGAGAGTGAAACATGGCTTAGTGACTTAGCAGCAGCACGATGACCACATCAAAACGAGAGCCTGTGAGCTCCAAATCTGCTGGAAAGAACACGCCACACATTTTATCTCTGGAGTATAACAAAGAAATTTTTATACACTGCACCTAAAAATTCAACGTATGCCACAAAAATATTCCAGAATTCAACATCTTAAGTAAAAAGGACTACTACTGGATACAGAGGAACTAAAGGATAATGTGCAAGCACCCTGCTATTCAGACAGACACATCACATTATCAGCTTAAAACAGGTACATTCATTTTAAAACCAGTCAGCTTTTCCTCCTGCATTGGTTTTGAGGGCATATCAAAAACACGTAAGAATGTGTTTTATGATCAAGGCAACACAGTCCTCTAGGATTAGAAGAAAAGTGAGAACAGACCTTCAATGTGAAATACATTGGCTGTCTTTGAACACAGACCAAAGCTGCTACCACGTATTTCCAACACCCAAAGGGCTGCAACATTTCATGTTCTGCTCATCTGGACCCTGTACCTACTGTAATCAGCATGTTTGAGCTGATCAAGCCAAGAACACTAAAATGAAGTTATCAGCAGGCAACACCAGCACAGCACTGACACGGGACTAGCACTGATACCAGTAAGTACAATTCCTTACAGGAATTGTAAGGGCTGTCAGACTGGCCAGATGCACAATCAATTGTGAACTGGGTGCTACTGGGCTGCAGGGAGGGAGGGGAGGCAGCACAGCACAGAGGCAAGAGCACAACCTGCACAAAGAACAGAACAGGAAGTCCCAAAATATCACTATTTCTGGAGTGGTGTTGAGCAAGATTCCTACGGCTCAAGAGACCTCCAGCATGGCAGAAGTCTCATTCTCTTCTCTATATAGATGCCTCTGATGCCTCAGTAGTTGTTGTATCTATGATCTACTTTCCAAAATATTTAAAAAAAAAAGGGGTGGGGAGGGGGAATAAGATGGAAAATACAGAAGAAATAAAGGAGAAAATAGAAACAACACCACTACAGGAATTTTTGCTTGTATCTGTCTGAATTCTATGAATTTAAAATTAAACATTCCAAAACCCCAAGTAACCCTAGAATTCAAACTTAAAGCAAACCCAAAAAGTCTGCACAAAAGTCTGAGAACTGCTTCAAATATTTTGTGGTAGGACTTGTCATTTTTTGCAAGCTGGTGAGGAGGGTTTTTGGTTGAGGTGTTTTGGAAAAAAAAAAATAAAATAACTATATCAATTCAAATTCATTTCAGTGGGTTGGTCTCAACACTAAGACCCAAGCCAAACCATTATATGACTGTCAGTACCATTCTGTGGTGTCAGTAATGGGGCCAGAGTGTAAATGATTATCAGACACAACTGAAAGGGACAAGGAAGGATATATATGTGTATATATGGGAAGGGAAAGTAATTCTGGAATCCTATCATAATTAAAATCAAGAAGCCTTCAGAGAAGGGTTTTCATCTTTCAGAACCTACAGGCAAATAAGACCAAAATACCCCACAGAGATGATAACTAGGGAGCAACATTAGAGTCTGATAGGCTCTTGGAACACCTACCTCAGCTTTTAAACGTTGTATGTCTGAATTAATCTACTCCCCACCTGGATGTCAACAGACACCCCACAAATACAGAAAGAACACAGTGACTCTTTCAGAGATACCACACCCAGTTCAGGGTGCTTCTGCACATGGAGTGGTAACACACAACAATTAAAGCAGCAATGTTCAAGTCATATATGTTAAAAATAAATACCCCAGGAGAAAGAGAAGAACAAAGCACCTGTTTCCTTCCTTTCTACATGACAAAGTTCAAAGGGTAGGGCCTTTGGCACTTATCCAAACACTTCACATGGGTGGAGGATGCATCAAGAGCAGCCCTGAGGAGAGGGAACTGGGGGTGTTGGTTGAGGAGGAGCTCAACATGGCCAGGCCAGAAAGCCAAAATTGTCCAGGGCTGCATCCAAAGCACCGTGGGCAGCAGGGGAGGGGGGGATTCTGCCCCACTCAGGTGAGACCCCACCTGCAGAGCTGCCTCCAGCCCCAGGGTCCCCAACATGAGAGCGACATAAACCAGCTGGAGTGGGACCAGAAGAGGGACAGGAAGATGCTCGGAGTGCTGGGGCACCTCTGCTATGGAGAGAGGCTGAGAGAGGGGCTTGTTCAGCCTGGAGAAGAGACCTTAGAGCCCATTCCAGTGCCTAAAGGGCCTCCAAGAGAGCTGGAGAGGGACTTTGTACAACGGCCAGGAGTGACAGAACAAGGGGCAATGGCTTTAGGCTGGAAGAGGGTAGATTTAGACATCAGGATGAAATTCTTCCATGTGAGGGTGGTGAGGGTGCCCAGAGAAGCTGTGGCTGCCCCTGGATCCCTGGGAAGAGTTCAAGGTCAGGCTGGATGGGGCTTGGAGCATCCTGGGAGAGTGGAAGGTGTCCCTGCCCATGGCAGGGGTTTGGGACAGGACAATCTTTAAAGTCTTTTCCAATCCAAACAATTCTGTGATTCTTTCCTCCTTGTCTTTCTTCCTGACATTCTGGTAGATCAAACCAGTGCAGCCTTCTTCCCTTTCCTCTTAGGACATTTTTTAGGTTCATGCCTGCCTAAAACCACCAAAATCCCCAATAATATACTTTTTCCTAACAGTTTCCAAACTTCTTAGATGCTTAGAGGCCTTGTCACTATAGTATCTAAATACATCACATTGAATTTTTTTTTCCTCTAGAGGAAATTATCCTAACCCACTAACTACACAAGCAGTTTAAAACAAAAACTCCTGAGGTCACATGACTAAAGAAGACAAATATTTTCCTTTGATACCAGTGACAAGCCCAGTCAACTGAGATAAAAGGCTTTGAATACCTTTAAAAGAATGCAGAGCCAAGACTACACTTTGGTGTAGTTTTGTTTGGGTTTTATCCCTAAGTATCACTCACAGCTAACCTTTCTGACCCCACTTACTTTTTCACTAGTAAGAAGTTCTACTACTAATCTTTTTTCTTAAATCACTAGCGTGTAAGAAGTGGATCTACCTGAAGTTTTGGTGAGGTTTTTATGTTTACAGCTTTTAAAAATTCATATTCAAAAGAGGTCTAAAAACCAAAACACAACACAGCTGAATTGCTATATAAAAACCACAGCCGATTCACTAGAAGAAAATCCTTTTAGCAAAACTCCACTTCTGCAATTCTGAATCTGTAAAACAGGTTAAAACTAACAAGTATATGCCACTTCTTCTCATGACAAATGTAATCAAATATTTAAGCACAGAATAATGTATCAGCTACACAACAGTGATGACTTACAATGCAGGCAGGAGTTCTGGTTGAGAACAGGGAAGATGAATTTATAGGATATAGTTGTTAAGTGGTCTCACTAGCAGCAAAACATTCTAATCACTTGGGCTACATCCTGCTTCTTCCTGGCATATTTTTTTATTACATCAATCTACTAGTAACAGAAGAACTTTTGAATCAAGCTCCTCTAGTCCCAGAACAATATTCTTAACTGTAAGTATTTATTTTCACCACAAAAAGATGCAAAATTCTTCCCTTTCCCTCCCCACCCCTTACTTTTATTAATCTTTCTGTTCCTACTGTAGATAATTGCAAACATTTTGCAGGTTTTTCTTGGGCCTACAAAGCATTTGCTGATGGTTTTTTGGCTGCTGTATCACAGCACATTCTGAACATGGACCAGATAAAAATGATGCATACCATTCTCTCCAACGATTATATATAAAGTCCATTGTGCTAAAACAGATTATTGACAGTGAGAGCAAACATGCAAACACACACTATGAACAGACAGAAGACAATATAAACAGATACTACCAGCTGATAATGGAATATTCCACAACTGCGTGAAGATAATTACAAAAGAACAGCTTTTTAGGAAAGCTCTGAAAAACCTAATAATTACTTCATTTTGCAAAATTGCTTTTAGTCTTCAGCCCCCTCTTCATATGGATAGAGCTAATAATTTAAGTGCAAATCAGCTACATAAGGATGAGTTCTTTAGCTGATATATATGTGGGACAACATTATATTGAAGCTCCAAAGACTTCCTCAAAGTTTCAGATAGGATTCCTGAGAAGGAAACAACATTGTTTAGGTTTCCTAGGAAAGCAAGCTGCACTGGGTTAGAGATTTTGTAAAGTCAACATTTTACAGAAACTACTCAAGTTCAAGATGTTTGATGCAAACACTCAACTTGCCTCTGCAAAAAAACCCAAAAAAAATTAATGATGCTAAAAATAATCCTTCTACAGCAGTGAGAAAGCTGTAAAATGACTCAAAACACTTTGTAAGCTTACCAGGTCTGGTAGCAATGCAGATAAATTGCTACAAATGAGTTGAGAGTTCACAAAGTAACATGAGAGAGTGCACAACCATAGCTGGACAGCGAAACTCCCTAGTGGCTCTGCAATCTAGTAAGACTGTCAGTGTAAAAAATATGGCTCAAATTAATTTGGAATTGAGTCATCACCGCACTCAGTCCTACCTGACAAGAGTGATTTAACACTCAGGGGTGCTGCCATACTGAGAAAAGAGAAAATGTATAAAGGAACACAAACTTTCTGTGAATATACTACTTTTTCCACACTTGGAAAATATGATTGTCTGTATGCCTAGAGAAAGGGTCTCCAGAAGTTTGCCATGCCTTGCAGAATTCTATGAATCTAAAAACTCTCTGTTAAAACTACAGGCGTTTCCAGTGATGCAAACACAATAAAAACACAGCTAATTCACTTACACACAGCTTCTGAGGGCAAAATAATCAAGTTACACCACTAACATGAAAGAAGTGCTGACAAAAACTGCATTTGCAACTGGCATCAGATGTCCAAGACACGTGGAACCTGCCATTTTTTCCCATAGGCCAGAGCCTGTACACAGGGTGCTGAATTCAGGGTTGTGCCAATATAGCAAATAACTACTGCTACAATACAGACTAACTCATAGATTTGAAAGCATAGCTCTCTCTACCAAAGAAGCATTCCTTTCAGAGCATTCTCAAATTTATTTCAAGTTGGTAAAAATATTTGTTTACAAAACAACTCTGGTATGCACAGTGTTGAAAAGAAGTTTCGCTATGAACTAAACTCCCTCTTCAGTTCTCTCTTATTAAGAACAAACCCTAAGAGTTAATAGGAGTTATTTCATGATACAAAAGTTTACCTGACAGAGATTAATCTGAATCTTGTAGCAAAAGGAAATAGTTCTGTTCTGAAAAGCACCCTCACTTAACCTTCACTCTTACTTCACATAATCAGAACCCAGCCATCCTCTCACAGGTCTGTTTTACTCCATGTGCCCCTCCTGGGTGGAGCACATCCCAGACAACTCCAACTGCCTGAAACTGGAACCACAGACAAAAGATAAACTGTGTTGGTTGAGCAGTTTCTAATACCATGGCTTTTAATGTGTTTTGCAACAAACCAACACCTAGTCAATCCTTTCTCTGGAAGGCCAAGCCTCACCTCTCCATAAATCTCTGGCAATATAACGCTTAGAGGAGCTTCCCTTCAACCAAGTCATTATTGGTGGATGCACTTATTTGAAATACTGGAGTCTCTAAGTACTCCACTTCTCTGAACAGAGAAGAGAAACTAAAGCAGTTACAGTAAAATGCATTCCCCATTGAAATAAAATATTTTGGTTTAAAATGTAGCAAGTCACCCTTACTACATTCACCAGAGAAGTAATCTCTGAGCACTTTTGCTGAATTAACTTTAACTCCTGAATTAGGCTGTCTCAGACCAAGCCACTCCAGTCCACACCAGTAAAGATATTACTGTTGTTCTTGTCCAGGGCAATAGAATTATTCCCTCAGTCCAGGAGTGACAGGTAATGCTCAAATCCTGTCTCATTTGTAAGTCTGCTGCTACCATACTGGATGGGGATAAGAACAAAACATTTTACAATCGCAATGCATGCTCACTCACCACACAAAATTAATATTGTTTTCAATATCAGACAACTGGGCTTGACTGAAATCTGGTCAAATTTCATGTTTGGAAGTTTGAGAATTCCCTTGTACAAAGATACCAGAGCTCTTTTCAGCACCCATTAACAAAAAAAAACTAGGTTTTACCCTGAGGTAAAACTTTGTGTAGTTCAACAGACTAAAATGTTACTTAAATCATACAGGGACAGTGAAGACTGACCTGCACCACCAAGTCCCCCCACCACACACATGGAGACTCTCCAATGCTAAATACACATAAAGCCAGAAAATCTAAAAAGCAAGCATCCCCAGCCTGAACAGTAGCATTAACACCAGCAAACTATATCCTCCGAATGTTTCTGATATGCACATTTTCTCTGACTTTAAATCTGAGGTGAAATGGATTTCAAAATTCTTGAAATAGGTGAGTAGAGAAGATTCAGTACAGATCCTGTTCACTTCAGCTTATAAACTGCATTCAAAAAAAGGAAAAAAGTTTAAGACAGAAAAAAAGCACATTTATAAAATAGTCTGGACAAAATATATACACACAGAGTTCCACAATTATACAGCTACAAGGTTACAGCTGGATACTTTTTCTAAGGTCTAAGACCTTAATCACCAATAAATGCTTACTCCATAATACGACAACACAACTGTGAAACAAGTTTCTATTTCACAGGCACATAAAGCATTCCCAGTGTTCTAGTGATAAAGTGCAAATATGTATTTTGTTACATCATTACTAAAGATATTTCTGACTAAGACCAGCTACTGGCTACGTTTTGTTAAAAAAGAAAAAGCAGAATTCTCTATGATCTCATTCACTTTACCTTCTTATTATCAACATTATGGGTGTAGTTAGAATAAAAAAGACTATTCCAGTTGGAAGGAACCTACCAGGATCATCTGGTCCAACTACACGACCACTTCAGGGCTGACCAAAAGTTACAGCACGTTAAGGGGACTGTCCAAATATCTCTTAGACACTGACAGACTTGGGACAGACTTAGACAGGAGCCTCTTCCAGTGCTTGATCCCTACAGAAACGCTTCCCAAGGCCCAGCCTAGTCCACGTGCTTGTTTTAAGCGATCTTTGAGAGCACCCCTCTACATCTGCAAGAGCAGGAGGGATCACGTTTTACATCAGGACCACCTGCCTGTCTCTGACACCTGAAAGAACTAATTCACAGCTGGAAGCAGGAACATCCTGTTTTGTTTAACTAAACCCTCTCAGGGATGGAAGCAAAGCACCTAAAGATTAAAGTATAATGTCAGTGGGAAGGCATCAGTGGGGATCGCCGCAGAGGATGCCTCCTCACAACTTCTCTTAGCACCAGCAAAGCCACACAAAGCTCGCTGGCAGGAAGTTTGGGGTTCACGATTTATTCTCACATTTTACCCTCTTCCCCTCAACACCTCTGAGCACAACATTCGGCTTGGTATTTACTACAGAAACAACCCCAAGTTTGCCCACTGCTATCAGAAATGGGGGGAGAAGCGAAGAGGCAAACCCCGCCACCAGATCCCTTTTTGCAGGTGCCCTGTCCCCACCCGGAGCTGCGGGACCCCCCCAAAACCAGCCAGCGGCTCCTCCCTCCCCCCGGGCCCGCAGGGGGCACCGGCCGGACCCCCAGCCCCGACAGCGGCGGGGACACTCACAGGTCACGATGGGCTTGTTCTCCATGGTGTAGATCACGGGGGGCTTCTCCCTGCCCTCCTCCTCCTCGGCGGGGTCCATGAGCGGGCGGGGTCGTCAGCCCCGGCTCCCCCGCCCGCCCGGCGCCATGGAAACACCGCCGGGGGGCTGGGACCGGACGGGACATTCCTTTCAGCCCGCAGCGCCGCTCCGGAGGGGAAGGCGGGCGGGAGAGGCTCATCCGCTTCCTGGATCACCGGGCAGGCATTACCGCTTCCGGGGAGCGCCGCCGCCGGGGAACCCGGAAAAGGGGGAATGCGGCGGGGAATGAAGGGGAAGCGCGGCCCGGGGACGGGATGGGGGGTCCCGGCCTGCGGCCCCCGGCAGCCGCGGGGACCGGGGCGGGGCTGCCCCTGAGGGAGCGCCCGAAGCGCCTGAGGGGCAGAGCCCCCGTGCCGCCCTGGCCGGTGACAGCCGGCGTGAATCGCGGAATGGTCGGGGTTGGTGTGACCTCTGGAGAGCACTCAGTGACCTCCGGAGATCACTCAGTCCATCCTTCTGCCCAGGCAAGGTCGCCCAGAGCAGGTGACACAGGAACGCGTCCAGATGGGTCTGGAATGTCTCCAGGCAGCGAGACTCCACACGCTCCCTGGGCAGCTGGTCCAGAGCTCTGCCAGCCTCAATGGAAATAAGTTCCTCCTTGTGTAGGGGTGAAACTTCTCTTGTTTTAGTTTATGCCCATTGCTCCTTGTCCTGCCGCTGGACAGCACTGAAGAGTCTGGCACCATCCTCTTGGCGCCCTCCTGATTTATATGTATGGATGAGATCCCTTCTCAGCCTTCTGTGAACTAAACAGGCCCTGCTCCCACAGGCTCTCCTCATAAAAAACATGCTCTTTATTAAAATGACTCTTATTTAAATTCGTTGCAGGGCTTCTGTGAGGCTTTGGTGGACTTCGTGGGCAGCTGCCTGATGTGTCATTCCCATGGCTGTTCACGGCTAGTTCAGTGGGAGTAAGTGCATCAGGGATCATGTTTTCCACTGACTTTAAATATAAAAGTGAATATGGCCCTTGAAGTTTAATGGTTTATAATGTAGGGTTTTAAATGCATAGAGATAATAACACCCCATTACACTTCTGTTGGGTCTAATTAGTGATATTAGAGCCATAAAATTGACCCTTGTTTTACTTTAGACTGAGATGCTATTCCTTTCTTTTAAATTAATCTGCTGTTCACCTGGGTCATCTGCAGTTTCTTCAGAATAAAGAATCCTAAACTTAAAGGGTTTGCACTTTCTCAAATAAAAGTAAGATCTAGAAGAACATATTGAAAGTAACCTACCATAAGGAGTAAAAAATGGAAAACACTGCAAACGTGTAAAGCCAAATGTAACCTCAGGTAGGACTATAAGTAATCTGTGAATTAATCATAGCTCTTTATTGCACAGTGACATTGTGCTCAGGTGGTTTGGGTGTTCTAATATTAATAGAAGTCAATTTGTTTAGAATTTTCTTTCAGTAAAACCTTAACCCTATTTTCTGGACTTAAAAAGTTGATTCAAAAATAATTACAGTGTCCGTGTAACATATTTCATCCCTTAATACTGCTGATGCTCCCAGTTTAATCTCTACCATTTTACTGGGGGGATTATTGGTTGTTTCCTATTTGAGTGTTTTCACCAACATTTGCACATAAATTTGCTTTCACCTTGATTGTAAGTTGTTTCCTTGGCACAGTCAAATTTTAAGAATTTTATATGGCACAATAAAATTTTTTAATCTGATTTTCAGGTTTAGGTGAGCAGTTGAACACAAACATTTTTTAGTGCTGTGAGAGTCAAGACATATCATGGTACAATTATATTTTTAAATGTCAACACAAACACTATTTTACAGTATAAGTGATAGGTGTGTGGCAAAAATTATTCACTGAAACAGAAAAGAAAAAACACTCGTTATGCACTCATAAGAAATTATAAATTCCTCCCAGTAAATTCCAAAGTAACTCAGATGCACAAAGTGATTTTGTACATCTGTCAAATGGTTCTGAACAGCACAGGTAGGGAAACAAGTAAACCCAGGTCAAATGTATTTATCCCCTTTTCTCAGAGATTAGAGCTAAAGCCAATAGTTCATTGGGATTAACATTTTGTTCTCTATAGAATTTGATAATTAAATTTCCTCTCTAGTTTTTATGTTGCAGTATAGCTGTTTCTAAAAACAAACAAACCAGCAAAAAGAAAAGCCCTGTCCTAGCCCTGCTTGCTGTTTTTGATAGCAAGTGAAGCAAATACATCTCTATTTGTGGTTTATTCCTGAACCATCTTCTCCCTCCCAAAAAAAGACAGACTAATACAGGCAAGAAGACTCAGGAAAACAACTTCTCATTATGTCTCAGCTGTGTAATTGCCAAAAATACTTGAAAGTCAGTTTGACAGAGAATGAAATAGACTGGTCTCTGATGGGAGAGGTAGATCTTTTCTAGCAAACTACTACACAGAAAAAAATAAATAAGCATTTGCAAATTGGGACTTCGACAGTTTTCTGGTTCTACCTTGCATTTTGAAATGAATGGATGGAATTTTCCTTCTGGGAAAAGAGGAAAAGGGACCACTTGAAGGGTAACTGGAATTTTGCTTTTCCTTTTACCTTTACACCAGCTAAAATACTCTCTGCCTCTACTAGAAATCATTACATATCTTAAATGAATATTAGTTTTGTGTCCACAAAACATAATCATTAGAGACACCAGGCCACTGTGGTGCTACAGTTCACTCCAATTTTTCAACCTCTCATGCATGGCAAGATAAAATTTAATTCTTGCCTACCAATCAGTCTCTTTAGCCAAGCAAATTCTCTTCACCATTTCAGATTGCTGGGTATCAGGTGCCTAAAACTTTTCTGTTGCCACATTAGCAGGGCAGAATGATGCCTGCACTTTGAATGAGGAGTCAGTAAGAGAGGAGGAGCTGAATTTGAGGTAGTTCATGGCCAGGCAGAGCCTGTACAAGTGCTTTTACGTATCAGCATGATCATTTCTATTCCAGCCACAGGCTTAGTGCCCAAGTAGGTCACCTCTGGGATGGATCTTGACTTTGAGGCACAGTATAAAGGAGCAGATTAATCTAAGAGGCATTTGTATGACTGGATGGAAAGACTGCTTGTGTATTACTAAACCAGGAAGAGTTTCCTGCTTTCCAAGTCTGTGCATCTCATTTTCCTGTGGATTTCAGGTCAGTGTGGACAGAAGGGCACACCAGCCTTTCTTTTCTCCACAGCCTGGCCCCTGCACAGAGCAGAGGTGTGCTGATGGAGCAGGGCCATAGCAAACACCATCAACACTCTGGGGTGTTTACAGGAACAGGGCTCTAGCAGGAAAAACAGCCTCAGAAAAATAGACTCTCTCCCAAAACAGGGCACATAAACTCGTTACATTTCCACAGCCAGACTCTGCACATCACTCTCACTTGGTTCAACTGCACTTCATTAATTGTAATTAGCAGGAGCTGGTGTCTCTTCTTCCAGCTTTCACTTTGTCTGTGCATTCTGATCGTGCAGCCTTGTTACTTCTCTCTCAGTTCACAGCTTCTCTCTGCAATAGCATTTATAAGTTACCATACACAATTCAAAATTTTCTCCCATCAAATTTTGCAGTTGTTCTTCTGTGACGTTTCTTCTTATTGATGACTTAGAGATTTATACACCCAGTAGCCACTGCCACCAGGCAGTCCCATCAGTACCTGGCTGGGTTTGGGTTAGGCTAGCTTCATGGGCAGTTCCTGTGGCTTTTGGGAACTCTCCCTCCTAGAGGAGGAATGAAGTCTGACTTGAAAGGTGGGAATTGTTTCAGAAGAAGAAACTGGTTTCAGAGGTGTTGTTTGTATATACTATGTGGTGGTTAATGTAAACCAAGGGTTAAATTTCTCACTATCCTCTTCTATCATATTTTGTATGCACAAACCCAGTGGCACAGGTGTCAGGCAAACAGAGTAAGTCAGCATATCCCACATCTTTTTCTGCTCCTGAATTTCCATTTCTTTCTTTTTTCCCTTGCTTCTCTTCTGTTACTGGTTTGTTTAAATGATGTGCTCTGCAAGGCAGGACAAGGAATTTCATTGTAAAATACTTGGCACTTGATCAAAATGAAACATAGCTGTAGCCTTAAGAACCATATCACAGAGATTAATGAGCTCAGTAACTGCAAGAGAAGCTGCAGTGGTTTTCTGAGGAACTGGATCCCATGTCTCAGGTCTCCTAAAGAGCAAGAAGGTTAATTAAATCCTGGCTCTTTGTTATGACATTAAATCCTAAAATGTGATGTCAGTCTTCAGGTCTCTACTGGGACAACTCTTGGTGAATTTCTTTCAAATATTTAAGCAGCAGGAAGATGAAAGGAAAGCACTTTAAGTGTATCCCTAATTGCCTTATGTTTTGATGCAGTGTCCATTACAGGGGAAAATCCACATTTGAAAATGTTCCTGCTGAGTTTCAAAATTATGACAACCATCCTATTTTGGGGAGGCAGGGAGAGAAAAGAAAAACAGAAAGAATGGTGTTGATGAAAGGAAATGATCACCAGCAGGCGAGGGTTTGATAGGAGGAAAGTAAAATTCTTGTGCCAGGTTTCAGTCAGGATGAAGACAAAACCAGCAGTGTCCACAGGACAATTTGATTCCTCTTCTCCAGTGTTTCCTGACTGTCTGTAAGATAACCAGGGCCCAGGGGTATCATGGTAGATCCTAGGATCCCAGGATTTGCTAGTAATAGCAGTCATTAATTTATTGTATCCTCTCATTCATATAAAATCCAAGTAAAGATTTGCCATGAACAATTTTATCTTTATATTCTCTATGTCTGACTACACTCTATAACATTTCCTGCTGGATGTAGTGGGTTGAGCCTGGCCAGCAGCCACACAAACACTCACTCTCCCATCCCCAGCAGGACTGGGGAAGAAAAGAAGAAAAACAGGAATGGGAAACCACATGGTTTGAGATAAAAACGGTTTATTAGGTGAGGGAAAGAGACAGAAATGAAGCAAAGGCAATCACTCACCACCTTCCACATGCAGAGCAGCCATTCTCCAAGCAGGAGCCACCTTGGGAGCCAGAAGTTTTCCTTTCTCTGTCCCAGTTTTTACTGGTGACCTTGACTTTATGGCACTGTATTGTATGTAAGGAAAAGCCCTTTGGCCAGCTGGGGTCAGCTGGCCCAGCAAACTCCCCTCACAATCTCTTGCCTATCCCAGCCTACTTGCTGGAGGAGAAGAGTGTCCAGGTCTGCTTGTTTTTACAACAATCTCATTTAACAGATCATGTTGGTTCCCTTCCGATGACGTAGTGTAGGATTATGCCAGGGATATTAATGAAATAATACCCAGACTTTGACATATTGTCACCACTACTGAAAACTGAGCCTGTAGATGGACAGTCCTGGGTGCAGTGGTAGGAGAGAGCTAATACATGTGCTTTTTTACCAAAGTTTTATGTTCTGTCTGACCTGAAAATGATTACAGATGAGAAACTTTATGGGGAAGATGAATATTTGAACGTTCAACAGTAGCAAGGTTTGGAATGAAAAACTGAAGGAATTTCTAGAGAAAGCCTCTCTTTTCAGGTTAAGCATCAACTTTCACCTCTGGGGAAACTTCAAACAAATTTTTCCAGTGAGGTTAAAGGATAAGTCTTTGCTTGTAGGGATTTCTTACATTTTCCTTTAAAACTTTTGGTAATTAATATTTTAGGGACAAATGGATATTGAAGTCCATGGGCTTCCACTGAAATGACAATCACTCTATTCAGTGTTTGGGATTAAAGATAAAACAACATAATAACTGTAACTAAGTTTTACAGATTTAGTGAAGGAAACTTTACCCCAAAGGAAGAATTATTCAATGAGTCAGGAGAGAAACAAATGTATAGTTTTATGTTTTCACTTTGACTTGTGGCAGCAGTCAGAAAACTGACTGTCACCAAAAAAGCACACAAAGTTTAACTGAGGGAATTCTATTTTTAATTAACTAATTTCATGAAATCATAGCCACCTGCAGAAACAGAAAAACAATTAGAAGATTTTTGTATTTGGGAAAATAATTTTTTAAGATTGTAAATTCCTTTTATTTAAATTAGTACTTCAAAAGCCACCTTGTCTTTTTGAATTAGTATGTCAGCCACAAATCATTAGTGGTACATAATGATCAAAATTTTGGCTTTTTATTTCATATTGTTGGGAATGAATCATTGACAGAAATGTATTTTATAGCAACAAAACCAGCGTGGGGAACCTATTTCCATAGAAGCTCTATTCAAGAGTATTTTCATTCCATCCATAGATTTCTGCAGCAGAATCTGATGTGTTTTGTGAACTGTTGCCAATCACCAGAGTTAGGAAAACATGGGAATGCAGAGAAGGTGACAGTAATTGTGGAAGAGCTGCTGTGTGTCCCTGTTGTGAAACCTGTAAATGACCACAGACAAACCAGAGGGAAAAGCCATTTCAAAATTGAAATGTGCAATTAAAGATCTTCAGGAAAGGCCAGAAAAAGTGAACAGCCTTTAGAAGGGGAGAGAAAAAGAGAGCAATCATCGAAATGCTGAAAATATTTAAGAAATGAGTCTGCAGAAATACTGGCCAGCAAGCCAGGGCAGAGCAGCTGGAGCAAGGAGGAGATGCTGGCCTGGAAGGGAGAATCAGTACCTTGCTATTTGTCCAGCATAATCTTCACAACCTTTTCAACATCAGTCTGTGCCTTCTGGGACTCCAAGAAACCTCCTTTTCTGGCAGTGCCTTTCTTCCAGCACCCCTTGAGACAGACTTTCCTCCTCCTCCAAACAGTTTGCTTTGAATAGTTCTCTACAATCCTACTCATCCAGGGAGGATGCCACAAAAAGGCAGCACTTTTGAGTTATCAGAGCAGCTCTACCTTGCAGACATGAGAAAGGCATTTGGACTCAGATCAAGTTCTGAGTGTGTTACAAGCACGCCAACCCACCTCAGTAAAGAGGAACAAGTTCAAGGTGTCAATTTTTGAGTAGGAAAGTATAAACATCATTACCAGGATGTTAATGTTACATGTTTAATGGTGTCAGCAACTGCTCTTGCTCCCTCTGTACCACATAAAAGAATCACATAAAAGAAAGAAGAGGAAAAAGCAGATGTGACAGCCCTTACTCCAAGCTAATTCTGAAGACCAAAGGAATTCCATCTGCAGCTGAGCTACCACTGCCCTTGCCTCCTTTTCTTCTCCCCCAACATGTCATTTAGATCTATTTCCCAAGCCACTCAAACATGTTAATCACTAACTAGAAAATAGTGCTGTGATCTTGGAGCCTTTCACAGCTCCCTGAAATCCAAACAACTTTTCAGCCAGTATGGGCAGAAACAAGGTCAGGTGCCAGCAGGCAGAGAAGGCCCTCAAGCCCCAGGAGTTCCTGCAGCTCTGGACTATTTTCAGGATAGACCTGAGCTGCAAAACAGAAACATTTCATCTGCCAGCAGGGAGGCACAGGGCTAATTAGCAGGTCTTGAACAGCAAGATTCAAACAGAGAGCATCCAGCACTCTCCCTGGTTTTTAGAGAAATGGATGCTATTTCTCTGTATCACCTGCCTCTGCTCCCTGAGCACCCACCTTTTCCCTGCTATCCAGCCCTGCTGAGCATGGAGCTTCATGAGAGCATCAGCTCAAACTGTGTGAAAATGGAAATCAATTCTCACTCATGAGAGAGGTTTGTGTCAGGAGTTTCATTCACATTTATGCCATGGGTATGAGTGGCAGAAGCCCAAGGTAGATTCCCAGGACAGTCACACCAACATAATTCTGAACTTCCTCTTGAGACTGGAGACCTTAGAAGAAAAGGGTTGTTTGTCTGGAAAGTTACCCTGTCCTGAGAGGAGTTAGAAGCACAGAAAGATAAACATTTGAACACTGGCTGTTCCTTAGAAAAGGGGGAAGTAAAGGGACACCACCATGGGATGTTTCCATGCACAACTCAAGTGCAGGTGCTATGGTACCACCACCAGCAAGGAGATTTCAGCAGCAGACACAGCAAGCCTGTCATGGCCTGCCAGGAGGGCCTGGAGAGAGCACGGTCTATTTAATCTGTGCACAGCCAGAGAGCTCCCTGCTCCCAGCTCACAAGGTAATTCACTGTTCTTTTATCAGCTGTACTCTGCAGTCTGCACCTGGACTCTCTCAGCTGGGGACTGACAACCCTTTCCTCCAGAATATATTCATTTCTATTAATTTTTACTTACTACACGATTAGAAACATAGATGTGTGGTCACTTCTAAAAACACATTACAGGAAACATTATCAAAATACACCTTTGCTAATTATGCTTTTGTGCAAACATATAGTAGTTCTGGGTTGTTACTTCATTTATCATCCTTCTTAGGAGTAGCTTCTGAAGAGTACTGAAGTTGGTAAGAATAAGATCATAACATTTTTAATTCAATTTTCTACACAATAAGGATCTATTCTAAGGATTGTCTAAGGATGATTGTTTAATCTCTGCCCATCACACCCCTGAGGAAGAGCTCACACATGTCCAAGGGATAATGTAAAACTGATGGGAATAAGAAAGGAGAGAATCTTAAGAGTGAATTACACCATTATTTAAATACTCTTCTCTACATTCATCAAGGGAAAGCTCAATTCCAAATTAGAATGTAAAATTATTAGTTGTTAAATTAAAATGCATTATTAATTAGAAATTAGATTCCCTTGCAAGCTTATCTTAGGCAGGTCCTCCCTAGGTGGCAAAATTGAAGTACTACAAGAATAATGAAGTCTGAAGAAAAGGCCCAGAAAGCCATTCGTAATAAGCATAGAAGTAAATATTCTGATGAGAATCCTCCCCTTCAGAATGCTTATTTTTATTTTTGTGTCCTGCCATGACAGCAGGACCTTCTCAGAGGGTTAAATTGACAGGGTATGTGTGATTTCATGGAGAAAGAGGAGAGATAAACAACCAGAGACTCAGCATAATGTAAGTTTTGAGATCATAAAGACATCCAGTCCACAGAGGATATTTTCACTGCAGGCTTCTATTCCAGGCTTTGATCCTATTAGACTCTGGTGCTCTCAGGAATAAAGCTACTGAGACAGCTGTAAAACAAAATACATAATTGATGGGAGAGAAAGGACAATGAAATCTCCTCAATTCTTGCTCTGACCCCCCAGTAATACAGCAGCAAATATTTTAAACAGATGATGCTGCTCAGATCCAGGTCCTGTAGCAGCACTGCAAACAAACCTTCAGTACTTTTAACACCCTGTTAGTCCCTTTCAGCTGTGCCTGAAGACAAAAGGTACTGAGAGCCTCGCCCTGAGCACCAAACTGAAGCTGAGTAAAACTAAGTTTGAACCCTCCTCAGTGAGCTGTTGAGAAATGAGGTTTCCTCGTGCAAGTGGAACAACAAAATTCTGGTATTTCATTTTTGTAAAGGTGCTATATAGTTACCATGTTTTGTTTTGTATCTGGAGTGGGAGTGAGTACTGTTTTCTCACAGGTTGCACAACAAGTACAAGGCCCTTTACCCTTCTGATGGGTGGAATAGCAAATCTCCTTGTCTGGGGGAGACAGAAGGGAAAATCTGGGTGCACTGATTGTTTGGGTGACACTTCTGAACCTGTGCTGAAATCTCTGAGAAACCCAAGGGAATTAAACACTGACTCCCATCAGACTGAAAAGGAAGTCATGTGCCTAATCCTATTAGTGCCTGTAAAATTCCCAGACCTAACATTAGCTCCAGAGGTTACTCCACTGAGATCCCTTTGAGAGTAAGCAAAACCCCCCATATTGCTTCTGTGCAATTTGTTCTCCCTAACCACGTTATCGCTTCGGAGTTAACAGCAATAATTTATGTTCCATTATGTGCAGTACTTAATTTAGATAGGCCAGCTGCCTTCCTGCATGGCTGCCAGCAAAAGAGTGCACATTCTCAGGAAAGAACAAATTTGCAGGTTTCCCTTGCCTGCCTTTCTAATCTTACTGGAGTTCTGGGCCAAGGGTGCTGGGGGGATGTGGTTTCTTTGTTCCCATCTAGCAGGGGGCTAACCCTGGATGAGCAAGTTTACCTCCCCAAAAATAGAGTTCCAGTCTGCAGCACAGGGTTGTGTCTTTTGTCTTCACAGCTGAAGAATATTCAAAAGCCTTTTCATAAAAGCATTTCTTAACAATTTGAGGTCTTATCCATCCTTAAATTAATCAGAAAAGAAATATGGGATTTGCCAGGTAAACTCTATTATTATGTTCAGTTAGAGAGTCTTGCTCTGAACCTACCTGCTGACAGAGAGGAAGCAGTGCATTGTTCTGGCAGATTATGCCATTATAATCCCAAAAAATGCTCTGTACTGAAAACAAATTTTTAAATAACAGAAAAAAAATTAAAATCTGAATTTTGCTATAAAACTTTGTAAATAATGAGAATTACATAATTATGTGCTAAGTGGAATGTGAGAAGAAAGCAGCAAAACAGGAAAGAGTTTTGCCTGCCCATTCAGCATCAATTCTATTTTCCCTATATCTCAGTTTTGTGCAATTGCTTAAAGTAAAGCCTTTCACAGCTGGGAGAAAGCCCAGCTGTGCCTGAAAAAAGTCAGCCTTGTTTGGTCAAACATGACACTTGCAGCAGTGTGAAGAGAGGAGTAACCTCAGAGAGAAGGATTTTCTCCCAGGGAGTCTCGGGATCAGCTCAGCTCTGTGGCAGAGTGGACCCTACTTTTATCACCTACAAAGCAGCTTTGCTGCACAGAGGCAAAGGGCACAGGTCTCCTACCTTTGACAAGGAGCTCTGACCTGACAGGAAGCAAACAAGAATTAGCATTTTCATGGAAATACTTGTGGAATTCATATTTCATTGCAGCAAGGGTAGGAGGAGATTTGTATGTGTTCCTAAACTGATTCGTTTCTTTCTTCTACTGATCTTCCTTATAAATGGAGCAACCACTAGCACTTAACTACTTGTAACTTCATTGGAGAAGTGAAAAAAAAAGAGATGTCACAACTAGGCCAGTACTGAATTTGGCTTTTGCAAATGTTACCTGACATCAGCAAGCTGGAAAACAAAGGCAGTTCATTTTCACACCACAAGTCACAGCCGAGTAAAAGAACCTGTCCTCAGAGTGAGCTCTGTATCCCGTCAGTCATGGGCCATGTCTGCACAGAGGTGGCACAGGGGCACCTCCTTTTGGCACTCTGCTTTCTAGCAAATGCCTCGGGAAGCAACGTGCTTTGTCTTTCCAGTGGAGAGCAGAAATTCCTGCTCCAGCCCTGTCAGCTCAGGTGTCACAACTCCAGCTCCAGCAGCCTCATCACAGTAGCACTGTCTTTTTGGCACAAACCTTTGTCACAGCAGAACTAATGATGTTGGCAGTACAGGGGACCTCTATATGTGCACATATCTCATATAATGTGTTGATATCATATATGTTATTTTTGTAACCCCTAGCAGGAGAGAAGGCTCAGTGCAGATCAGTGTTGTGTGTGTGGGATGAATAACGGAATCATAGAATTTTAAGAGGTTGGAATGGACATTAAAGATCATCTAGTTCTGATGATGAACCTCCCACCAGACCAGGTTGTTCAAGGCCTTATCCAACCTTGCTTGGAACACTGCCAGAGATGGGGCATTCACAACCTTCCTGGACAGCCTGTGCCTGGGCCTCACCACCCTCACAGTAAATTTCTTCCTGTCTAACCTAAATTTCCCCTTTCCATTTGTACCTATCACTCCTTGTCCTGTCACTACAGTTCCAGACAAAGAATTCTTCTCCAGCTTCCCTGTAGCCCCTTCAGATTCCGGAAGGTGCTCTGAGGTCTCCACACTCTTCTTTTCTTCTGGCTGAACAGCCACAGCTTTCCCAGCCTGTCTTCAAAGGCGAGGTGCTCCAGTCCTCTTGTCAATGTTGTGTCCCTTCTCTGGACTTGTTCCAATGATTCCACATCCTTCTTACATTGGGGGGGACACCAGACCTGGACACAGCATTGCAGGTGGGGTCTCACCAGAGCAGAGTAGAGGTGGGGAGCCTCCTCCTTGGACCTGCTGCCCATGTTCCTTTCAATGGAGGCCAGGACAGGGTTGGTTTCTGGACTGTGGGTGCTCACTGCCAGTTCATGTTGAGTTTTTCCTCAGCTATCACCCCCAGGTCTTTTTCTGCAGGGCTGCTCTCAATTCCTTCCCCACCCAACCTGTAGGTGTGTCTGGGATTGCCCCAGTGCAGATGCAGGACCTTGTACTTTGTTGAACTTTATGAAGCTCCCACCAGCCCCACCTGTCAGGCCTGCCAAGGTCCCTTGCTGTGGGGTGTGACACACCACAGCTGTGGCACTGTAAGCTGACTTCAGCTCTGCACAACAGGGACCAGGGGTGGCCTTTGGTTCAGATGAAGAGCTGCCAACAGCTGAGTGGATCAACTGGTGGTCTGAATACTTCCCCAAGTCACACATGGAGAGGGGGAATTAAACATTATCCCTTCCACATGTGGGATAGCTAAAAGAACCTGGGCAGACAGCACCGGACTCTGACATATAATATAGAATGTGATGAAATCCAGGAGAGCATTTCATTAACCCACACCACAGCTATTAACACTTATCTACCTACAAAATCCTGTTACACAAAGTTTTGTTTTACAGAGGCACTCTGCCAAGCCTCTCAGGAGCGGATTCCAGTTTTAGAAGCATGTAGAAAGTGCCTCAGCCTGTTCCTCACCCCAAAAGCCCTCTGCCCAACATAGCACTGAGGAGGGTGGCACATCTGAACTATGAACTTGCTCCCAGTGCAGCAGCTGATTGTATCTGGTGTTGAGAACACAGCATTTCTTTTATGGAATTCCAGGCTGTTTTCCCAAATACGTTAATGCAGTGTTGGAAGAAAAGGAGTGGAATTAGTGAGATGAAAGTAAATACAGAAAATGCCACCACCACAAGCAGCCTCCAACAGTGTATACAACTTAAAGAGAGGGTGTGTAAGAAGCTCCCACAGCCTGAAGGCCACTGTGATGTGGACTGCTTAGCACAGAAACAAACCACCTAACAACATTCCCTGTGCCCTCATCCACAGAGCAAATGTGTTCTTCCATTTCCACAGCTCCCTTACGCAGTGCTGGCTGTCAAACCCTGCAGTGCCACACTGCCCCACTGACCTGCCCTTGCCCATAAACCCCACTGCTGGCTGCTTCTTACAGGTGTAGTTGTGATGTGTGACACTGGTGGGTTCCAGATCAAAATTACATCCTCTAAAAATGAATTACGGATCCAAGGAGATCCAATAGAAGCACGAGGTAAGAAAAGCTGTATTCATGAGAACTCAAAAGGAAGACAAAAAAGTTTCTGCTTGTGCACTCTTAGAATGGAAACCCATCCTCTCCGCAAAAAATAGGTCCTCCCACACAGAGACACATGACACCACTCATCTGTCATTTTAAGGCATCTCAGCCCAACCTAGACTGTTCAAGGGGGAACAGATCAGGGAAAAGAAAACCTACAGGAGAAACCAAGAACCCAGTGCTTGCAGGATAGCAAAAAGATGACCCAGGAATGTGATATTGTGACACTAAGTGTCTTTGCTAAAGGATCACATAGGCTAAAGAAGAGCTGATGGTCCAGGGGTCAGAGCATGGTACAGTGTATGATGTTGGTGTACACAGGAGGAAGTGCTTTATCTTCTAGTGAAAAATAAAAACTTTAAGGATGTCAGATTTGAAAAACTGGTTTAATCTACAGCATCTCTGCATACAGCCACCCTACCCTGCTGCAGTCTCAGCTTCTTAGATTATACAGCTTTGAGCTTACTTAGGAGGATTCTTCAGGAAAGGAAGATACCTCCCTCCCTCTTCTGATCTTTTGGAGGAGTCATGCAAAACTTTATATATTGATTGCTGCTATAAGTGAACCATCACTATTGTTCAGTAGTGAACCATCCCTCTGCAGTTCTCAAGGACTGGCTTTATGCAGGGAGTGCCCATAGGGTTACTCTTGTTCTTGCCTCCCATCCCAACAAAACAATCTATCCAGGTAATTGCTGCAGACATGTGGCCCTCACATGGGTCAGTTTGCAGGACTGAGACCAAAAAGCATAAGTGGAAATGAAACCAATCAAAGCAAAAAGAAAATAGCCCTTAGTGCATGTTTAGTTACAAAAACCAGAGTAGTAAGTAGGAAAAGGATGCAGGTCTCCCAGTTACATTATGGGCTGCTCAATAAACACTTGAAAAAAAGCCAGATGCTGGGCAGTCACCATTTCATTCAAGCACAATGAAACCCCCTCTATTCCATCAAAAAATGTACAAAATCACATACAGTTAAATAAACAACTGAAAGCGTGAATGAGATTCTAATATACAGTACTTTCACACAGCCAAAGCTATTTTATTTTACAAGACGAGGCTTTTGCGTTCATCTTTTTTCTGAAAGCCCAGTAAAAACAGCGTAAACTACTTAAGCAAAATTTAAGAGACAACTTACAAAGTAAAATTTGCATAGCACTGTAAATCAGCGTGTTTGTTTGGGCACAGTTCTCCGTAAAAACTACAGTAGGTGACAGGTTTGGGTTTTCTTAATAGCTTCTTGTTTTTCACCAGATTCAGACACACTTCTTCTGAACATCATAAAATCAAGTGTAGGAAACAACTGTAAAAATGTACAAAAATATATACACATGCACAGTAAATGCATACCCTGTATACAGTTTTATTACTCGTTAGATTTGGCTAATAATGATCATCTGGTGACTTACGCTTCCCTCCGAATGACAGGTTTGCAACACATCAATCAGCTCAAGGAGGGCGATTTTCCTCGGAGAGAAGGTTTTGATTAAAGCTACAGTACTTGCTGGTGATCTGAGGAGTGAGCGAGGCGCCGGCCGGCAGCGGCCGCCGGGCGTTCAGGCGAGTTCAGCATTCAGATGTCACAAGGGACAGCTCGGACACAGCTGAAGCGAAGGGACACGAAGGGACACAGCTTGGCTCTCTGCACAGATGCACATGCAAGGAATAAAGGAGGTACACAGAACCCGCTCGTGCCTTGGGGTGTAAAATTTAATTCCTGATTAGGCTCTGCTACCTACTCTTCCTTCCCTCGCAAATTTTGTATTTGTATGTATACTCGTAATTTGTAACTCAGTGTGTTTTCCTTAAGAATGCACGCTGGCCAAAATGAAAAAAAGTTGTGTAAGACTGAAAATTGGTAGTGGTAGCCCCCACACTAAGGAATACTTCTAATTTAAATTTTTAAAGTACTATTATATTCTGATTGCTGCTGAAGTGTCTAATTTTAAAATTCACTTTTCTCCTAAAAAGATAAAATGCTGCTTCTGCTAGTGGTTTATAGAAATAGGCTATCTACACTCAAATGCTCTCAACAGTGAAAGTGCACGAATAATCTTTCTTTACAGTTTCAAAAACTGAACTGGTGGCTGGTAACTACAGGTACAACATTTTAAGAAACACAGGCAGCTCTCTAAAAGCCTAGAGAGGCCAAGGATCACAGAAACACATTTGTCTTAGATGCCAATCCCATGTCTTCCCAATTCTGAAATATGAAATATTTTCATGACTTTTTCTGGTGGCTAACACACATGGCACAGACCCTGTAATGCTGACTTCCAGAACGTTCTCCCTCCAAACCACAGCAGGTAAATAACACACAACCAACAGCCTGCAAGCATCTTGCTGCAAAGACAATCAGATAAACCACCTTTAAAGATAAACATGGCAGAATGAGAGTCCGCATCTGAAACAAGCCCTCAGGAGGAATTCTGACCCAAATCACATGAACATGGCAAGGGTTATTTCATAAGTTGTTACATGGAGGTCTCACATCCACATTAGCCAGAGCTTGCCTCCCACATAGTTGTCTCTGTTTTGCAAAGCTCCTGGTGATCATTCAGTTTTCTCAGAGCAAGAATTTGGCCGGACCTGTCAGTGTTCCTGCTCCTCCCAGCGATGCACCTTGCCATGTTCCTTCTCCCTCACAGCTCCCAGCATGGCTGTCACCTGCTTCAAATCCCAGCTTCACTCAGCACCAGCAGCCCTGGAGCACCGCCTGTTATGATCAGAAGGTTCAGGAATAATAGAACAAGCAGCTGTGACACGCTGGGTGGGAGTACAAATTCAGCATTCCCATCACAGGGATGAGCTTCTTTGTGCAGGCACACAGCAGAACTTGCAGCAATTGTCTGCGAGGAATCAGAACCTTCACACCAGGGGACAGAAGCACATGGCATCCAGGAGATGCTGTGAGCTATCCTGCTGCATCCCATCTTCAAAGGTGATCAAGGAATGGATTCTTCACTTTGATCTGTGTTGGCCTCCAGCATCTGCATGAAACACTTGGGCGAAGTCTGCCCAAGCCTGGCTTTAGACTTCTTAGCAAATACTTCTCCAAGGTGCCAAAATACATCAGATTGTGTCTTCAATCTGAAACACTCTGTGTAGCGTCAAGTCAGCATGATTAAAAGCCTCCAACCCCACATTTCTTCAAAAGGTACATGAAGGAAAACCAGGTTTTGGTGCAGTCCCAAGATAGAAACAGTACTTTCAGCAAATATCCGATGAACAGTGACTTCCTTGCTTTCTCATTATTCCAACTCTTAATAAAAACCTTGTCCCAGCTCCCTTTCACCAGAGGGACTGGTTGCCAGGTAGGGAGGGCCTGTGTGAGGGAGGCCTCTTCTCTTCCCTGCTAAGTTATGTTTTGAAGCAGCAAAGTTGCATTATCATGTAACACAAACACCATCCTGTCACTTCAGACCTAGAGCTGTCAACCAGCGCCAAAATTCAGGAAAAGAAAACCCCAGCCATGTGAGACAGCTGCTGTTGGACTGGTTGAGCTGGAGGGCTCCGAGTTCCTGCTAAGAGGTTGTAACCAAACCATTTGCAGAAGATACAGGTGAGCAAATATACAGACATTGGTGATGGAGACAAGAGGTACCATGTGGAAGTGAGCAGTCACACTCACTTTTCCTGTGAATACCAGGCAAGTAGGACACAGGCAGCAGTCAGATTCATTGGTCAGCAATTATAGAGCCCTTCGAGATAAGTTAAAGCAGAACAAAGGAACATTGCCCATGCTCTTTGTGCCAGAGACAGATATTTTGCTCAAGGAGTGATGCAAAGTCAATTGCAGGAGCACATTCAGCCCACAATGAGCAAGAGAGAACTGTAATCCTACCGAGCCAAGGCCTCCGGATACCACATCCTTCTTCAGCATCAGCTCTTTGTGCCTTCCTAACTCAGAGATGCCACGTGGCCAGCAGTCCCCAAACTATCTCACCAGCTTCTCAGATGTAGGTCAATGTGATGCTCCTTTGGAACTGCAAATCCCACTTGGAGAGGAGCATCATTGCTGTTGGTGACAATGACAAATGCTGCCAAGGCCAAGACCACACGTCTATCATCTGTCCATGTTAGTCTGAGAACCTTTCCTCTTCGGAGTCAGTGCTGAACTCCACGGCAGTCAGCTTGCAAGTCCATACTGGAAAACTCTATTTACTCCAAACAAATAAGCAATAAATGAAAATTCTGAAAGGTGGAGAGAAAAAACACTCCCATAGCTGTAAGTTTATTAAACCTAGCATGGTTGAAAAGCAAAAGACGAAAAACATGATATATTTTTGTTTATTATTGCTCTTAAAGGGCTTGGTAGTCAAATATACAAGCTATGCTCTATTAAACCAGAAGAAAATAAGATATAAAATCTATGCTCACTTTACCAATCCAATCCACCTGCTAATCTTCATTAGTGACATTAACTTCAGCTATTTCCAGTCATTTTAATTTATACATAATCTGTGTACGTGTGCGCGCGCGAGTATAAAAACCCCTATTTGAGAGATAAAATTCAAAATGAAGAGATTCGTGTTGGTTTTGTACTGTTTTGTGCACTGTAGGTTTCAGTTTTTCAAGTGGTTACTGATACGTCTGTTTAGAAGAGCATAATTTAAGTATCTGATGATGTATTTATTATATTTCCAAAAAGAAAGCATGACCAATAAGTTATGATAAGAAAATATGAAATGTTGATTATTCTCCCCTTGATGTACATGCACTAATCCCATGATCCTGAATAGGGAGTTACATGCACTAAGAGGAGAAAAGGATCCTGTAAAGAGAAAGGAATTAATAGCCTTTCTCCTCTAAGCAGCTCCCCTCTTCTCAGCATTAAGAAGGGATTTATTTTGTGAAATTCTCATCATGCCCATTAATATACTGCTCAAAATGTAAGTATAAAACATAGTCATTGGTCAGCCTGCTTAGCAAGCCTCTTCTGCTAAGCCAGTACAATTTATATATACTCAATATCATCTTCAGGAAGCAAGTATACAGCATTTGTAACATTTTTCTAGGAAGCAAGAACTATACCCATTACTGAATTACTTCAGGGAAAAAAGAAGAAAAAAAAAAGAACCCCCCACTGTTCTCAGTCCTCTGGTTAAAAACAGGGAAAAGACAGAGTGAACTTTATCAGCATTTGGATGTCTGACTGTATTTGAAGACAAATTACAAAAATCATCCAGCAAGGAAAACAGAGCTATAGCTAGGCTCCGCTCTCCTCAGTTCCCAAAGCATATTTCAAATTCCACTACCATTTGCAACATATTTGCAGCCCCTCTCTTAGGGAAGATTTATTGAGGGGACAAAGATGACACACTAACGTTGGGGGTCTGGGTACAAGGATTCAGCGAGGTGGACTCTAACAGGAGACAGACAGAACTCAGGTCAGCCTTCAAATTCTCTTGTTGAAAAGACCACAAATAAAAATCAAGTGCATGACAGAACAAGTGATTAATGACCCCAAGTAAAATATTTTTCTAAGTTACAAAATTGCTCTTCCAGTGTTTGAAAACAGAAAAACCTGTGGGAGAAGAGGTTACATTCCAACAGTTAAGAGCAAATTCAGAAAGAAGGTAAATTATTACTCTCTTATCTTGGTTACTGGAGCAAAGATGAAAACAACAACCAGTGCTTTGATAAAATCTGCTCTTTACAAAAGTGAGATAAATATTCTAGTGGCAGCTGGGTTAAAGATACAGACCCTGAGGGTTAGCTTCTGCCCTCAGCTGTAGATCTGCAACTCATTTCACCCACTTCTGTGAGCAGCCAAATGCAGATTGTGACCTTCAGACTTGAACATACAGGTATAGTTACCATCTGTTTGCAAATAATTCTCAGTTATGCATACAGCAGCAACCTACAGAAACCTCCAAATGTGCGTTTGTAAAAAAAGGAAAGGAAAGGAAGGAAAAAAGGGAGACAGGTACAGACATGATTCTGAGCTCTAATTTTCAGAGAAAAAGACCAAAATGTCAACAAGCAAAACTAAAGATACTTAAAATCCCTGAAGAGACCTTATACTCTTTCTAATGCTTTAACAGCACAGCTCACCTTGCAAAAAACTTCACATGAACATCTAAAGCATGATCAAGTCAAAAGAGCAGCACACCCTATCCTGACACACACAGGGTAAAGTCCTGGCCCCATCTGAATCCATGCTGAAACTCTCATTAGAAGTTCAAGAGATACCAGCATTCAAAATTTGACTGCTACAAACCTCTCCTTTTCACATTTTTTACAAAAGAAGACATTTTGAAAACTATTGTGCTGATTTCTAGTGCTGCCTCCCCGTTTACTGAGAGAGGTTGGCTGAACCGGACTTTGGTAATGAGAAATGCAAACAGAAATTAAAGGAGAATTGAAAAGATTTCCTTCTTTGCACAATTCTAAATCCCACGGCCAACCACTAATTAAAAACAAAAAAAAAACAAACAAGGCCGTACAGATTCAAAATTATGGAACATGTTTGATGTGAAACAGGGCAAACAGTACTCAAGACTGAAGTAATATTTAGAAATTAAACAGCCTTGAGCAGTTAGCAGGAGATAGGATGAGGGTGTTATCCTATTGGATCTGTTCTATGGGATGTGCTGATGGACAACATGCTGCTTCCAAACTCCACTATCCATTCTCCTGCATTACAGAAGTCTTAAGATGTTGCCTGAAAATAAAAAGTGTCAGTGTAACATACGAACAGGATTTCATCTGTAGCCATGACAACACAGCCAAAAAGACTCTAACCCAATGAACACCTGTCAATTCATTTAAGGAGAGTGTTTTTTCCTGGCTCATTAGTAAGAGAAGTTGGAAATCAATAAATGTTACGTTGGCTTTAGCAAGAGGAAACATTCAATGGCTCCTGTTGTAAAAGTGAGTGTAGTGCTCTTGACAGAAACCAGTTTTCAGTCATCTGAAGATACACGTGGCCATGGCCAATGCCCTCTTTTCTCCCCCACCCCAAGTCCCCCAACAAAGCAAGAAAAATTAGTTTCTTCTTCCACCCCACCCCAGATTTTCTCCCACAGCTTGACTACAGTAATCCTTGAACAGGCAGAAGGTTGGTGCATTCTCTTCAGCCGATGCCTCCAACTTCTTCATTCTTGGCTCAAGTTTTATTCATTAATATTAGTCATCAGTTATTAAGAAAAAGATAGTTTCTAAGTGTTTGTTGTTGTTTTTTAACTGAAGTTAATCGGATACCATAGTCTGGTTATATGTGCTGAACTGCAGCCGTCAGTTATTCCTTTTTCTTGAATTCCTGGTTGCCATAGCTGGAGCCTTTTTCTATTTCAGTTACTCCTATCAGTCTACGAACTCCAAAGGAAGCTTTAAAATATAACAGAGAAATGAGAGGCACATTAAAACCAGTCCAAGCATCCAGGAAGTTACATGTAAGCTCACAAGCAGAACCCAATCCCCAAGTCAGCAGTGACCAACAGTGCGCTGTATGAAGCTGCACAGGGATCACAGGTCAAATGGCACTCAAAGAGAGGGACAACCCAGATTTAAAAATATAATTATTGCTTCTCTTGGTTAACAGGACATGTAGCATGAACTCTGAAGCATAGCCCCTCCCTCTACTTCCCCTTCTTTTATTGCTGGGGTTTTTTTGTTGGGGGGGGGAAGGGAGGACTTGGTGGTATTTATTTATTTTTTGTTTGTGGTGGTGGTTTTGTTTGTTTTTTATTTTTTTAATTCACAGACAAGTTGTCCAATGAAAGTATTCTATCCTTCAGGCACCATAATAATGGGCTACATGACTCACCTGCTACTACTGCAGTTTTTGCTTAAGATATGAAGGCAAATTTGCCCAGATTAAAACTTTTGAAGCAATAAAAATGCTGTACAACAGAAAGACTAATGAGTGAGCTCCAAATATTTTCCTACAAGCCCCATCCTCATTAATTAATACACAGAACTTATTAAAGGATCCTGTTTGTTATGTGTCACACTGGGCTTAGCATCCTCTCTGCTATTATTACCTGCTCCTACAAGTCCCAGGAATGCAAGGATAAGGAGAGGTGATCCACTTGCAAAAACTCCAAAGCCAAATGTGAAGAGAGGAGAAAGGAGAACTGTGGCCCAAAAAAGAAAGTTTAGGAGAGTCCACGGTCTCCTAGGAGGTTTAAACTGCTTGCCAGGAAATACACCTTCCTGATTATACATCTCTTGCAAAGCATCCTGGGGGAAAGAAAAAAGAAAATGGGTCATAATGTTTGCCCCAAGCAGGCCAAGATTAGTCAGCTCCAGGACAACATCAAGGACAGTATCTGTGGTACAAACTCATCAAGAGTGCACAGCATCCAATTCCATCTGCTGTCACTTATTTGGGCATTTCTGTTGATCATCCAAGTGACCTTTAAGCCTTTTGAAGGCAATTTTGGCACATCAAAAACTGAAACCTCATCATCCTCTCCACTACCAAATACCTTCATCTTGCCTGTTAATTGCTCAAGAATTTAGGGCAGCTTCAGGCCGGAGACCAGTTCAGACCCTACCAACCCTCTTAGCTGGGTGCTTTTCCTTCCTGTTTTTACTTCCAGAAAGTTCAGCATGATTCAGCAAAGCACAGCAGAAAAAATCTGTATGGAGAGCTAGGAGGGGAGGGCAAGGAATGAGCTGAGAGCAGAGACAGCACCACACCAACCCTAATCCCAGCCCTGCAACAAAGCCATTGCATCCCAAGCTGAGCCTGCAGAGGTGCAATCCTGGAACACATAAACCAAAGGAACAAGGTGCCCACCACCTTCCCTCAGTCTGTAATATTTAAGGTTCTTTAAGGTTTCCAAGTCATTACCAAGGATGGCTCAAGTCCAGCTATTTCTTGCCTTTTTTTTTTTTTTTTTTTAATTTCCCTTACAAAGAACTGAGAAGTGCAAGGCATTCCTTGCCAAAACCAGCCTTTGGAGGACACACTCTCTGTGCAGGAAGAGGATTTCAGTTATAACGTCATTGCAATAAATGGAATGAGAGGATTCCAGTAATAAAGTACTGCTAACACTAAGATCAATATGTATAATACTCATGTCCACAACTCCCTGACAACATCTCACAACAAAGTAGAACAGAGATACAGCCAACATCAGGAGAGATGTTGAGAAGAGAAGAAATGGTGTCACAATGCACGAGGTGAAGGTTAGATTGGACATTAGGAAAAAAAAAACTTTCATGGAAAGGGTTGTAAAGCAGTAAGACTGTCCAGGGAACTGGTGGAGTCATCATCCCTGGAAGTGTTAAAAGAAACCCCTATGGATTTGGCACTAGAGGACATGGTTTAGTGGTGAACATGGTGGTGGTGCTGGGTCGACATTTGGACTCTCTGTTCTTAGAAGCCTTTCTCAACCTCAAAGACTCTTTGGTTCTACAGACCTGCTAGGGGGGGAAAAGATGATGAGCTACTGCTCTTTGTAAGATTACCTCTCTCCTTAACTGAATCAGAGTTCAGATATTCAAACAAATTAGGTTGAAATAAATATAATGAAACTCAGAACAATTTGCTGCCTACCTAGAGACTGAGCATAAGCCTGGCAATGCTGCAGCACAGGTCATCATAGCTGGGGAAAGCCCAGGATACTCAAACTTTCTGCTTTCTGTGCTCTGCTGTCTTTCCACAACACAGAAATCAAGATACACTTTTCAAGTTCAATAATCCACCACTTAGGGCTGGACAGTTACAGCTCTCTCCTACTCCCCACAGAGGTGTTAAATGTGTGGTCAAGAAAAATGGATTTTTCTAACCATCTACGGTTAGAAAAAGAAATGACACAAGGAAAAGCTCTGAGCCATCTGAAGGCATGCTGGGCATGTGTTTTATCAGTCCCTGGCAGCAGATCCCAGGGACTGTCTGTCCCATGTCACACACCACTGCAGAAGTATTACCAGGAGGCAGAAGGAAAGTGACAGTGGAAGAAAAATGAAAGCAAAGAACAATTGCAGCTGAAAGCTGGAACCGGCTGTCCCTGACAGACAGTTATCACTCTTCTCAAGTGCCTAAAAACACCCACAGGGAAAATGGAGCTTTTAGAAATGCATGACAGAGATCCAAGTGCTGAAAAATGTAAAAAGACACTGGATTGCTATTAGTCTTCCACAGCTCAGGCATATCTCTGAACTCTATTGTGCTTCCTGGCAATTTGAGACCTCACTACCCAGCCCTCTGCTGCCAAGGGGCTCCTTGGTCCTGCTCCTTCCAGCACTTTGAGGGATGGCTGCCTACTTATACATAATATCCTCTCCATCCAGTGCAAGAGTGTGTATTACTCACTGACTTAACACACTCCCCTGTGCAAGTCCCAAAAGGCAGAAAAGAAAGCAAAGCTATTTACCTTTTCCTGGTAAAGCTTATGAAGCCAGTTTGCAGCTTCCTTTTCATCTTGAGGGATATCTTCCAGAGGAAATCTCCTAGTTTAGTAGAGAGATTAAAAAATGGAAAGAAGAAAAACAAAAAAGAAGAATTAAGGGAAAATCCAGGTATTTGGTTTCATGTCTCCCCTAGGGAAGATCTTCCATTCACTAAAGGGCAGAAATCACAGGCAATAATGTCAATGATGGCAGAGGTCTTAAACACAGAGAACTGGGACTTAAAATCTGAGGTTTTAGGCTGGGAATTGAATGCTATTTAAGACAAAAGAAACTGCACAAGCTCCTGTCAGTTTCAGAGCACACCAGCAAAATAAGCATTTCTCATGCAAACACTGTTCTTCCTTCGCCAGATCCACCACTGGCTGATTCCCAGCAAGCTCAGACTGAGGCACTCGGAGCTGGGAAAAGACAAGCAAGTGGAAAACCCCAGGATAATTGTTGGTTACATTTTGGCAGTGAAAACCCTATTTTGGAAGCAATAGGAGAGGCAACTAAACATTCACTTTATACCATCTCTAAAGAAGACATCTGCAGTGACTGCCCTTGTCGCTCTTTGCCTCTGCAGTCCCACAGACTGAGGCACACAGTTCTGGGGGTGTGTGACAATTTTGCCCAGTGCCAGCCCTGACCTGACCTCACTGAGGACAGGTGCCTTGTCAGAGCCTCTCTGTAGTGGTGAAGAGCAAACCATTCCCCTGCATTCTTCTGTTTTCTAGACCCTTCCAAACCAAGCCCCTGTATGATTCTGTGAATTTGTTCTAACACATTTCTAATGATTTCTGCATCCCATAAGCCAACTGAACACCAGATCTGGCAGATTCACTTACGTGAGCTCTAACAAGAGAAACTGCTCAATTCATATAAATAATGCCCAATAAAAGCTCAGTGAAAAGTCATTTGCTGAAAGCTTTCTGGTGAAGTTGCCGTGGTGTTGCTGCCACCACTAGAGGGGACTCACAGCAATCACTTCGGTGATTTCCTGATTATTTCCTCTGGAGGTAGTCAGGATAAAGACTGGATCCACTGCAGAGCTAAGCTGCTTACCTCTGCACAGGTAACTACGTCTGCACATACCAAGAACAAGAGCTTATGTGCTTCCCTTCTCTGAGCTACAATAAGGCTGTTGGCACAACAAGGACATGTTCCACTTTCAGCAAAACGTCTGTAAAAACAGTCTCCTTACTCTCATAGCTTCTTCCCCAAAACAGAAGTCTAGAAAAGCACCTTGAAAATATTCATTCCATCCACAAATATTTTAAATCAAAATTATCTAAGCACAGCGATTTGTAAGGTACAATTAGTACTTTCACCTGGCAACATCATCCTCAACAGAATTTTACAAACCTGAACCTCTTCTAACTCTACTGAAGTACATTTCTCTTCTCTCCTCCCATTACCCCTCCAAGAAATGGAAGAAAATTGCACATCCATTAGCAAAAAAAGGATATTTAACTGAAGGCTGCCACAATTCGCTGTATAATTAATAATTATACAGATGTGCATCCATGCATGTGCACCTCAGATCCAGCCAGCTATCCTACATGCGCCTGCCATCAGTGTGGAATTACAGGTGGAGCTGCCTGACCAGTTGTTTTGCTGGCTGGCAAATTGTCTGCTCACTTTCCTCATCAGGAATATGTTTGGCAAGTGTAAATAGTGAAATGAAACCCCTTGCAAATGAGCAAGTCCACCTCTCCATGCACAGCTCCACAGTCATCTTTTCAGCTGAGAGACTAAAATGTTGTGGATGTTGCAGCAACACACAGACCCAAGGCCAGAGGAGAAAGGTGTGGGGGGAAGGAGAAAGGCTTTTTTTTTTTTTTAAACTTTTAACAACCAAGCATCAGCCTCATCACCAGAATACCGCAATGGTTTCCAAAGGGTGGGTGAATCCCACAGAGAAGAAGCAAACTGTCTAAAGAACTGTGGAAAGAATAACCAGGTCATGTCTCAGGTACAAACACAAAAGGGGAAAGAAGAAATTCAACAGGATTGGTCGTTTTTGTGATCACAAGGAAGCCTTTGAAGCAGAAGGCAGCAAGGAGAAAGCAAAAAAGAGAAGGAGTGGATGTGCGTGCATGCAAATGTGCTGCATGGTGTTAGGTGTTAGCAGCTACTCTTTGAGGCAAAGGAACAGTGAGGAATGTGAGCAATGTCCCACCTTATTCACAGGATGTCTGAATGTCAGCATTTTAAAAATTTTAAGCTGCTGATGTGAGTGAGGGAGAGAAACTGGCATGTAAAGGAGCTTTAGACTATTTACTACAAGGGACCACTGAAGCTGAAGGACAAGGAGAAGTGGACTAGAGGAAAGGACATTACCCTGTAAAATCTGAATACACTTCAACATGCTAAACTATGCATCTTAGGGCTCACCTCCATCAGTAAATGCTCACCTTACACACATATCTGCTTCATATTTCTTTCCATAAAGAATTCCTAATAAAGATGGGTTCTTGTTTCCTCTGAAATTTAGTGTTACATCATACACTGCTGAAACTGTTGGGAAAAAAAAAATAAAACAGGGCTGTTACAGCAGCAATTCCAGCAAGCACCTTCTGGCATCCTTGCTTGAGACAGCAACAGAGCCTCGTGCAAGCCTTGCACTAATGATGTGTCAGAGTCCTCCACTATTCTGTGTTTACACATCACATTTACCTGCACCAGCCCCTTGACACTCCCAGCTCTGTAAAACACCAGACGACTTGATGAACTAAGCAACATAAAAAGGTTTTTAGTATTTCTCAAGACTGGTATCTGACAGTTCTGTGGCGATTTATAAATTACCAGCTGACACGCTGGATCCTCATTACTGCCAGCTCACTAATTGTAAGGAACAACAGAGCAGACTATGCTGGTGCTAAACGACATGTTACAAGTGCTGCAAAGCTTGGCAGTACCTGTTCCCCTGAGACACTGGACAGCAGTGGTGAAACCTTTGGTTCTGGGCAACAGGTGGTATTTCAGTTTAGGCAACCCCTTGGATTCAGCTACTTCCATACTGATGCGGTGCTTGGTCTCTGTGAAACGAGTTCCTTCACAGTACAGAAGAAACTGTGCAAGACAAAAGCAAAAAAAAAACAAAAAAACAAACAACCCCAAGGATATCTTGAGATATCAAAAGAAATCCAGCAGCATTCTGAAAATTTGTGCAAGATGAACATGCATGTGCACACACTTCAATTGTCTCATCTCTTCACCAAGTATTAGCCATAAGCACCACCTCCCAGCTCATTTACCATTATTTTACATTTAACAACACTTGTACCAAATTTAAGGTGACAAAAAGACAGCCCTAATTGTGGCATTTAGAATGCACAGAAACTGGGAAATTGATCCACTCAAGTCAATTTTAATCATGATTTCAATTACCAAGCAGGAAGTCTTGATTTAAATAATCAATGCTAACTACATTTTGCACTTATATTTTCTAGTTTTTTTCCCTAGAGACTCGTCCTTGGTTCTCAGTTGTAGAATCATTAAAATGTATAGATTTGAAGCTCAAGTTCAGTTGTGAGATTTTCTAATTGGTAGGTTTTATTGTTTTTTCTTTTCTTCCCCACACTCATCAGGAAGATGTATTCAATATAATTCATATCCATATATTCAAGCAATTAAGTAGCTTAAAATACATTCTCCAGATTCTTACTTTTTTCTATCTTTGTAATGGTAGAAAATTACAATGCATTCACAATGTTCTAGTTAAGGCTTAATGTTTCACTATACATTTTAACAAGCTGTACTGGATAATACTGAAAACTCACTTAAAATGCATAAAAAGCCTCTTAATGTTTTATAAGCCAAATAATTGTAAGTTACATGTGCTGCTATAAAAGCAAAATTGAGAATTTATCAAAACCTTTGCATTCAAAGCTCTAAGAAGGTTAATGGGTTGATTACACCACTGTGCTGCTGCAGTGAAGTTTAACAGCATTACACACAATGAAACAGAGATGTTTTACCCTTGATTTTAAATAATGACAAAATAAAAAGGAAAAAAAGATAACTGCAGAAGCAGATATAAGCTTTCCATATGTTCTCACAGAGACTTTTTGGGAAACCTGCAATTTCACAGATCAATGAATACACTAACAGGAACTTTCTATCAAAATCCACGGCCTGTGCAGTCAAACTCACTCACTTCTCCAAGAAAGATGTTTTGTTGATGTGTCTTTTCAGCCTACCTCAGAAAATGTTACACAGATGTAGCAATCAAATGTAAGCTTTTTTTTAAATAGGCAAAAGTAAGTTTGGACGGAATTGTTAGTATCACACAAGCCTGATTTATAAATGATTCTCAAGCTTCAGAACTGTTTCCCAGATGGTTTCCCTTACCAACAGGCAAACAGCACTTTTCTACCAGCATATCCCAAAAGACCTCCTGAAACAGAGCATGGCTTTTCCGTGCCAACTCTTGGAAGTGAGCACGCTTTCTCCTGACACACAAAGCCACCAGTCTGTCACCGTTTCACTCCCAGCAGCCAATACTCACCAGAGCAGGGACTCCACACTCACCCACATATATTCAGGATAATCAGACAAACGTTTCAATCCCTCAATAACTGTATCTCTGTCCTCTTCCCATTTCCTTTTGCAGAAAACAATCTCAAGGAAGTACCACGTCCAGCCGATGAGGGGCACGTACAGCAGCTCTCTCTTAGCAAGAACTTTGGAACTCTTGGAGAGAAAACGAAAGTGACAATCCAAAAATGTCATTTGCTGATTTGTGCAACGAGGTCAAACACATTAAAGCTAAGATGATGGAGTTGTATCTGGGGATTTAAATGCAAAGAAACTGTTTATAGATGGGTTTTAAACAGACCTGTCACCCTGCAGAGGAAGGGAAAGCTCATGGCACACATACCCCCAGCACTCCAAAGCGCTCCGTCATCGTCCAGCCACACAGGAAGTCGATCTCAAAGTTGTGGTTCAGGATGATGATGACATGTTCCTTCCCAAAGGTTTTCACCGTGGCCTCGTCTGAGAACAGGGTGCACTCTGTGCCTGACCACCATTCCAGCAGCATTACCAACTCTAGCAAACATGATGAAGGTGAAGAGAGGAGTTAGGGGTACCCCTTACAGAAAACATTTTGAGTTTCCTCCTCAGCCCCATTCACTGCCAACACCATCACCTTCCCAAACCCACCCAGCAGAGATGAAACAGAAGCTTGGAAGGGTACAGACCACACCACAGTACCATCCCTGAGCAGTATTTAAGGCACCAGACACATGCATTATGGATAATTCAGCAAGTTTTTAACAGTGACAAGTTTGGGCATTGCATTACAAATGCAAAATTTAATGACCAAAAAAAAAGACCAAAGACTTTTATGCCTGAAAACAGACAGCAGAGCTGTTGATTGTTCCACTAAATGAGCACAGTTCCCCCCAGGTGGAATAGAAATTATGCATAGATGCAGCCTAATGTTTTTACTCCACATGAAACAAGCCTTATGGAGGTAAACAGACCAATAAAGGTCTTTTAAAGGGATGCAGTGACATAGATCTTCTGTGATAGATTTTAATACTACAACACAGGATTGTAATTGTTCTGCATTATGATCATCAACACAGAGTTAAAAACAGCAGAAAATTGAGCTAATTTATCAAAATACCTGGCCAATGCCAGGAATGGTAAATTTTGTCTTTCTTTTACTGCAAAAGAATGAGCCCTTTTCCCTCCACTTACTCCAACTTTGAAGTATCACAGCAACTCTTATTCCACCCTGAACATTTGTTACCCTTTTTTATTTTCCACCTCCCCTTTTTTCATCATAAAACCCCCTTCCATTTAAATTCAGCATGCACTGACTGTAGTTGCTATGGTTAGCTTATTTCCCTCATTTCAGTACATCAAGGCAGATGGAAGGCATTGCTTGCATCATGGGACAACTATAAAAAGTATGAGAATAGTTCATCCTCCCAGTAGGAAGATTTGCTTCCCTGCAAACTGTAGTCATTGGTATTTTTTTTCATTTCAGTGAGATATGGTTGAAATAAAAATGTGGTTGCACAAATATGGAAGTTAAAACCCTTCCCACATGACTACACCTGCAGGTTCCCCCTCTGTTCCATCTATCAGTCTCTGCCAGGATACCAAACAAGGGTTTCTGATCAGTGGGATCAGACAAAGTCATCTATCCATACTGCTAAACAGGAGTTTGGGATCCAATCTTTACACCTGCAGGTTCCCCCTCTGTTCCCTCTATCAGGCTCTACCAGGAGGTTTTTCAGCTTCCCAAAGAAGGGTTTCTGATCAGTGGGATCAGACAAAGTCATCTATCCATACTGCTAAACAGGAGTTTGGGATCCAATCTTGTACCACTTCAGAGAGAAGGCAAACACAGGATTTAAGTGAATAACGGGGAACACCAGTCCTGGTCTGCTGAGGGTACAGAGCTCACCTAGCACTGTTTTTTTCATTCATGAACACTCACTCACCTACCAGGTTATTCCCCTGTATCACTTTCAGCACTTGCTCATTTGGAGGCACAACAAAGTTATGCACCTTGCCGGCCAAGACAGTTTAACCCCAGTCAACTGGAAATATGGCAGTGGAAAGACAGAATTGTCTTGTTCCTTCACACCAGGTACAGGTTTCTATCACTGATTCCCAGATTTGCATCTTTTTTGTTCATTCACCTTTCTTTTCTCTGGTTTTCCTGGCTCAGTAAAAAGGGAAACAGGACAGCAAGAGTGTCCTCAGATCACCTTCCAAGCAGGTGGCCAGGAGAATGGAGCAGGGGCACCAAACACATCATGGTACTCTGAGCAATTTTCCCTTTCCATTGCTGACTGTGTACCGAGGAGGAACATCTCCAGGACCTGCTACAATTTCTTATAAAAATTATAATCATCTGGATGTGTTTCTTCTTCAAAATCAGGAAAAAAAAATCTGCAGAGGCCAGTGTGGATGTGACTTTTTGCAAAACCTTTCTCCCTAAAACAGTGGAGGATTTGCCAGAGTTCATACTGAGAGAGGAGGGTTGACAAGCCGAAGGATTAACATGAGGAAACAGATTGTCCTTCACAAGTGTGCTGACAAATGATGTAATTATAACCAAGAGTGGGCTCATTTCCTTTTTTCAGTGTGTGGGTTACAGCTCCTTTGCGTGGCACTGATCCTATCAATGCCACACAAGAAATCCTTCTGAATGAAGGAATGGCAACACTTGCACTGCCCAGGACAGTTCCTACAGGGAGTAACCAACACCTGGCACCAACCACCCCCTGCAGCTGAGGGTCCCACACACCAAAGCAGGGGCATTTACAGCCTCACAAGCCCCCCAGAAACAAAGCAAACAAGGGGCACAGCACATCCCTCCGCTGGAAGCACCAACATTTGAGAGGTTATTTTTGTAACAGGACTAACCCAAACACGCTGCTCTCTCCAAGGGTGTGATTCATCTGAAAGGAGCTGATGTGGGAGAGCTGCAAGTACAGACTACTTGTCGTGAATTTATGGGTTTATGTTGGGGCCAGAGCCTGAAAGACTTCCATCCCCAAATGTCTGTCAGGAACATGGACAAAGTCTCTCTCCCTCCCCTTTGGAAGCTGGGCTTTATGTATTTGAGAGGAGATACAGGAAGAACAGAGCCTGGTTTTCAGTACAGAGCCACATACAGGATCACCTGTGTATCCCTCCCTGCACTGATCCTCTGCCAGCTGGGCAGAGCAGCTTCTCTTACAGACCCTCAGCCTAAAATCACAAAGAGCTTGGAGAAAGTGAACAAAATGCAGCATCCAGAGCAGAGCACCAACCTACAGGTTCCTTGCCAAAAGGCTTCTCCATACAGAAATACATTTCATTATGAATGGCAACACTAGAGCTACTGCATTTACTCAGCTTACCTAAATCGCTATAAATCACAACTGAAGAGCATATTCTGGCTCTTCCATTACAGGCCATCAGCTCTCTGCAATCCCATGTAACATTTACATTGATTTTCATAGTTTAATGCCCAACGTGTTAATTTATTACAGGCTATACACTAGGGGTTATCCTATGTACAACCAATTATCTACTCAGCTACTCCAAACCTCATTGAACAATGGTGTGGTTATTTCCAGTGTTTAGAGGATGTAAGACAGCAGCATTTAAAGTGTGATTTTTTTCACGCACAATGCTAACTAAGGGCTGAGCCTAAAGCCTTACAGAAGCAAGCAGCTTATATCCTCAGAAAAGCAATATTTTTCAGCATGAGATCAGATTCTAGATTATTAAAAGCACAACGAAATTCTTACAAGCAAATTAAAAATAAAAACTCCTATACGTCTCCACTCTCATGCAACCAAATTCATTTTGAAGTTAGTACTAAGCTCTTCTACTACAATACCTTTTTTTCCTGACAATTTGCCTGCTAGTCTATTTAATTTCCTCTCTCCTGTGCTTCTCAGTAGGCAGGTCAAAAAGCACAGTAAAGGCAGGGACAACAAGCTTAAAAAGAGACTGAACCAGACACCTCAGAGAGTTTTTGTTGGTGATACTTCACATCAATGATTTATAAAATGTGGGTGCCTGTCAGTGGACTGCTGAACTGTAATTTCAGTGTTCATTCTGGTGACTCATTTACCCAAAGTGGGAGTTGGATGCTGAGCTGAGCACTAAGGTAAGTGGCCATGCATACTGGGAAGGGATGGAGAATGGAAACCAATTAGATGATTCACTGCTGAAACAGGAGGTGACATTTGGGCTCAGGAGCCTTCTTAAGACTCTGAACATTTTCAGAAATCTAGCCTTCTATTAAGCTTTGTGAGGAGAAGAAGAAGGCTTCCACAGGGAGGAAGTTTTGCAAAGGTCTGACAGAGAACAAAGAAGCTGCACTCAGTGCAGAGCTGACCCACTCAGGGCAGAGCAGATGAAGAACCATTGAAAAAATGCTCCAAGAGGAGACCCTGGCCTCAGAGATGAGCACTGAAGGGTGTAAGTGGATTCTGAAGTTTGTCACACAGTTCAGCTGGAGAGACATCTACAGGAGATAATTTAGGATAGATTTCTCCCTCTGCAGCCCACACAATAAACCTGGGCTCCTACATGATCAATACTGCTGACATGCTCAGTACCTCAGCCAGTCTCACAATGGTCCCTTAGCACAGGTGCTGATACTGGATGAAGATGGCATTGAGACACAAGTAACAACTCCTATCACTCCAGATAAGGTGGGAGGTGCAGAGGAGCTTTACTTCCCACTTTTTTGACTGACAGAGTGACAACACACTTTAGACCCTTGACTTCTGTATGATTCCCCAGTATTCCAGGGGAAAAAAAAAAAAAAAAAAAAAAGCTCTTTTGACCTGCTCTGAAAGAATCTACATCTAACTTACCATTTCTTTCACCTCTGTGTGCAAACAGATAGATGTGAATATGTGGCTGCAGCTCTCTCCACACAGAGAGCAGCAGGCACAACTTCCCCATGATTTTTCCCGGGAAGGCAGTGACAAAGCTCAGAGAAGAAAAAAACCAATTTTTATCTCTACTTGCTGCATCTGTTGTTTGGCACATGTGGAATGCGTTATGGAGATTGTTTACCGAAGAAGGATTTGTTAATTGGACACTGATGATGGGTGTTTTGGATTGATTGACCAATTAGGTCAAAGCTGTGTCGTGACTGTCTGTAAAGGATCATGGGCTTTTCTTTAGTATAGTTTTAGTTTAGTTTAGTATAGTAGTAGTATAGTTTTTAATAATATATAATATAATATAGCTTAATAAAGCATTTGTTCAGCTTTCTGAATCATGGAGTCATTGCACATTATCCTCTGGCTGGGGATCGTCCTGCATTGATATGCATATACATATATGTATTTCTTTTGGTTGACAAAGGCAAAAACAAGAAAAGCCCCTCCCCATCCCCTCCCCTCCCAGCATACTCACGGCTCCACAGGGAATAGGCAAGGCGACAGTTCACTCGGCGATAAAGCTGCTTGTTGATGGGCCAGAGGAGCAGCGTGCATAGCTGGATGAAGTTAATGATCAGTCCACTGACAACAAAGACGAACCCAATGAGGAGGTGAACTATGAACTGGGTCTTCAGGAAGGCAATGAAGCCCATGATAACCACTCAGAAGCGTGTGCAAGGGCCGTCACTCAGAATAACTGTCCTGAAACAGAAAAAAAAAAAACAACAAAAGAGTCAAATGGAGTGGATTTACAAGCTCTGAGGAAGGACAAAGCAAAAGCCCTGAAACAGTTCAGGCTCATTCATCAAGAGGAACCCAACCCAACAAACACTGCGCTTTCCAGGCCTGCCTCATGCAGGTCTTCACACAATAAACTGGTGATGGTGCACATCCCTGCCCAAAATAGGAAGGAATCATTATTTACAATTTACAGCCCACCAGGAAGATTATTGTTTGCTGAAGAGACTAATCTCACACCTCTCTTCAAACAAATACCACATAATTGGGAGTTAATGCTGGGAGGAACAGGAGCCCTGCACTCACAGTGAGCAGTGGGCAAACAGGGCTCTATCTGCAGGGATGCTGCCCTGAACTTAACAGGAGCCTCACCCTGCAAAGAGCAGGGCTGGTCACACACACCATCAGTTTGGCCAACACTAAGGCATGGAAATGGAAATCAGGTATTTCCACATTCAAAACCCATGCTGGAGCAGGTTTAATAACTTCTCACCTTGTCAAGCCACAGTTCTGTGATCAAATATACTAGTTAGTGTAGGGAAAAAAGTGAAATGATAAAAAAGCCTTAGGCTAGGTAGCAGTACAAACTTGATCTGGAAAGGGCATTGATGTAGAATCTTGTTTCCACCAAATTAGCACTTTGAGCATGTGCCATTTTTATACCAGGTGCAGAAAGACTGGCAAGGTCTGAACCAGCAGAATGCCACAGGAGCTTAGACAAGCCTGATCCACTACAAATCCTGCCAGCACAAAGTTAACCCAGCAAACTCTATTTACCAAGACACCAAACTGAGTTTATTGCAAACCCCACTTTATCCAGCACTGGCCTCTTTGACCTGTTGGGCACTGGAAGCCCTGCAAGGCCAGCTAGGCTGTCAAACCACAGCCTCGAGGTCTCACCCAAAAAATTAAAGTTTGACCCTGATTTTCTGCCAGAGCCACAGCTTACTGATGGTTTTCATGCTCAGCTTTTGCAAGTGTGGCAAATGACCAGATCAAGCAGTAGATGGTAACAAATACTTTTGACAAAGCAGGCATCCCAAGGTGATGTGGACCCGCTGTCTGAAAATAAAGTCCCTGCCAGCTGTGAGGAATCAAATAATTTTTACTCACCACCTGCTTACGGTGTGCTGCTATTTGTAAAACTACAGCAATTTTATTGTGGAAGCTTGTTTTCTATCCTCTCTTCTGCCAATCAGGTACAGCCTTTCAAGGCACAGAGTGTCTAGTTTTTGCACAATTAACATCCATTTGCATCATTAGTAACCTACCCACTTCAGAAGCACATAAGAGAGGCAAAAAAAAAGCCTGGTTGAACACTGTCAGTATTGTGCCTACCACAGAAAGCAAAGCAAAGCAAGATGAACTGCAATGGAGCTCATGACAAATAATCTAAATTCTCCCAGTGTTTTCCTGTAAGGATGAAAGAAACATTTCTTCTACTAATAAATTACTTTAAGAGCAGCTGTTGGGAAGCAGAGACTTCTGTTAAAAAAGGAACAAGTGGAGCCCTCCTTCCTCTCCCCTCCCCAAAAGGCTGCAGTTGTCTCACACAGCCAAAACACCCCAGCAGTGTTCAGACATTGCCATGTGGGAGGCAGCTGTGGCATCCAGTGACTCCCTAGCACTGGGCTTGTTTGTCTTTTCCACTGGCATGCTCTAATAAATACTGCCAAACATTAAACACCAAGTTCTCCACTTCCAAGAGTCATTCTCTTCATCTGGTCTATCTCAAAAGCCAGTTCAAACAAACAAGAAAAGAACAATTCCCTCCATCCCTGCAAGCTATTTCTTGAGTTCTTGCTTGCCCTCTGCAGAGCCACGTGCAAGCAGCTTTGCTGATAACTGTGTCCAGTGTCAAACCATTCAAAGGCTGGACTTGAGGATCCTGGAAGCTCCTCCAACATGATTCTACCTATGACAGTCATTAGAGCAGCACTCACAGCCTTTTTCCACACAGCCTGGCCCCTCTCAGACAGGGGCACAAAGCACACACAGATGGCACAAGGAGAAACAGGGATGTCAGGTATTATATATCCTCAAATCAAATGGTTTGGCTCCACTTCCACAGCCTCTTGGCTTTGAGCAGAGTCTGTGGCTGGTGTTTGTCTCTTCCATTATGGACACTGCTGTTTCACAGACCCCAAAGGACACATTCCTTCTTACATTGCACCAGGATGGTTTCTCCAGCTTTGCTGGACGTGGAAAACAGGATTTATCACTCTTGCACCAGCATCCTGCCCCACATGCTGGGCACCACAGAATCATAAGGTTGGAAAAGCCCTCCAAGATCACTGAGTCCCATCTTGGACCAACCATTACCTCATCAACCATTACCTCATCAACTAAATTAAACCTCACATCCAGTCACTTCTTGAACACCTCCAGGAATGGCAACTCCACCATTCCCCCCAGGCAGTTTCAATGCTTAACAACACCTTCCATGAAGAAATTCCTCCCGATGTCCAATCTGAGCCTTCCTGGAACAGCTTGAGACCACTTCCTCTGGTCCTGTTGTTGTCTGATCCTTCCAGTTTCCCTGCTGGATACAGAACCTGCCAGTCTCTGTTTTGACAATCCCTCACTTAACTATATTTGACTTTTAAGATCATTAGAAGTTAACCTTAATCTAGGAATTATTTCATTTTCTGCATCCCTGCCCATGTAGGACAGCCAGGCAATTTAAGGACAGGACAACAGGCAAAAGGTGGTCAGCAGCTGTTCTGCTGTATCCCATGGTCAGGGTCAGGGGAGGATGGGGAAATCAGTATTTGCTGAAACAAGGAAAAACACCTCTTCTGCATTTGACATGTGTATTAAGATCAGCTTAGTTAAGTATCTAGGAAGTAAACATCTGCCCCAGTCTAAGACAGCAATTCTCAGCACTATTTTCTTATTTTTTTTAACCTATCCATATCATCTGCTTTTTTTAAAGACCTACTGGTAAAATCATATTTTTGCCCTTGTTTTCCTTAAACACTGTAACTTCCCAGCATTGATCTTTCACCACAAAACCTTCATTTCCTCCTGTACAGCCACACTAAGAACTGTGGGGAATTTTAGTACTCTCTGCTTTCACAGGATCAGAGAATAGTTTGGGTTGGAAGAAGCATTAAATATCACCAAATTCCAGCCCCCACACCATGGGCAGGGACACCTCCCACTAGACCAGGTTGCTCAGAGCCAATCCAGCCTGGTCTTGGTCTATCTGCTCTGATGAAAAAGTTCTTAAATGCTTTGCATCCTTCAGGGCTCTCTCCTTTATTTCTGTGTCTCTCAAGGAAACAGCAGGAAGAAAAATGTCTTGGTGTGCTGAGCTGACCCTGGCTGGAGGACTGGTGCCCACCAGGGCCACTCTATCACTCCCCTCCTCACCTGGACAGGGAAAACACCACCAAAGGTTTGTGGGTGAAGGTGAGGACAGGGAGGGATCACTCACCAATTAATGTCATGGGCAGAACAGACTCAGTGTGGGGAAATCAGCAAAATTTATTACCAATCAAAGCAGAGTGTGGTAATAAGAAATAAAACCAGATTTTAAAACACTTTCTCCCAACCCCTCCCTTTTTTTGCTGGGCTCAGCTTCCTGATTTTCTGTATTTCCTCCCACCCAGCAGTGCATGGGGACAAGGAATGGGGCTGTGGTCAGTCCATTACTCATCTCTGCTCCTTCTTCCTCAGAGAGAGAACTTCAGAGGGAGAACTTCTCCCCTGTTCCAGAGGGGAGTCCCTCCCACAGGAGACAGTCCTCCATGGACTTCTCCAATATGAGTTCTTCACCAGCTGCTCCAGCCTGGTTCCTTTCCATGGGGTGAAATCCTTCAGGAACAGGCTGCTCCAGTGGGTCCCTTGCAGGGTCACAAGTCCTGCCAGCAAACCTGCTCCAGCCTGGGCTTCCCACAGGGTCACAGCCCTCTTCAGGCTCTCGTGTGGGCTCCTCCAGGGGCTGCAGGTGGATCTCTGCATCCCCAAGGATCTCTGTGGGCTGCAGGGGCACAGCTGCCTCGACAGGGTCTGTAGGGGAATCTCCACTCCAGTGCCTGGAGCTCCTCCTGCCCCTGGAGGAGCTTCTGCACTGACCTTGGAACCTCCTGGGCCTCTCCCACCTATTCACACTCCTCTCTTTGGCCACAATTTCTGCTGTGGAGCTCTCACTCACCTTCCTTCTTCAGTACACTATCCCAGGGGTGGCACTACCATGTCTGATGGGCTCAGCCCTGACCAGTGCTCTGTCCTGGACTGGAGGACAGAGTTGTGTCTTGAAGCCCCACGTTCACATGGATTCTCTGGTTTCCAAAAGATACAACATGCCTATCAATAGAAGTCAGAATATAACTGTTCTCCTTTGCCCAGCTTTCTACATTCATGGAAGTCCTAATGATTAAACTTCCTGGAGACTTATTTCTGCCAAATGTCACTGGAATTTGACAGAATTCAAGTTCAAAGCCATTAGAAGGCAGAATGACAGAAGTGTGACTGCACTCGTTAAGAAATCAGTCAAATACACAAGATGCACATTACAGCATTTCATGACACGTAGCTATTTATGAACTCAAAATAAAAAATTAAGCCACTAATCATTCTGCAAGACACTATATTCAGTTTGAACTCCGGATTTTAATTAATTTCTTGCTGTCATGCATGTGCAATCCCTCTGAAGTCCAGACGTTTGCATGAATATGAGAATGAAATTAGAAACTGGTCCATTGATCCTAATATTCCAACCCAGTGAGAATTAATGTGCTTGACAACAACAAAAACTGTGGTAGGCAGTATTTACATCTCCAGACCTTTGCCTTCAGTTTTTCTGAACATGCTTTTGCCACCTCTGCTGTGCCATATTTACCTCCACCCATGAAACCAATTACAGATATCTTTTGCCCTGAATATCTTGCCCCCAGCCCTGAAATCTGGTATTTTACCTACTTTTGCTATTTGAGAAATGAGTGAAACTTTTAGATCACTGAATTTTACCTTTTACCACCACATTTTAAAATCCTGTATTTTTCAGATGAAGCTTTCTAAGCCTCCTTGATGTCTGTATAAACTTGGCAAACCCTGCCTGTGAGAAAGGGTTAATGATGTTGCAAGTCAGAAGCAGTACAAAAAAGGCATTTTGGTGCCCATCAAGAGTTCCCTGACGATTTTTCAGAATTCTACAAACACTGCTCATCAAAAACACACACAGAAAATAAAATCTCTTTTTCATTCAAAGTGAGATCTACCTGTTGCACGAGCTGCTTTGTGAGTATGGGGATATGGGGACAAATAAAAGCAGCAGAAACCAGAAGCTCAAGAAAATGGCTTTTTTTGAGTATACTTTCTACCCTTCCAACCTTTTTGATAACCCAACTCAGGCTACTTCTCTTTCAAAGGCATGAACATCACCAGCCCTGTTCCCTCACCCCTCCTGAGATCAGAAAATCCAAGAATACTCAACAGCTACCCAAGAGTCAGGGCAGAAATATGAGGGACAGTTTTCAATGGCCCTGCCTGTACTTCTTTGTCAGATAAATAAAAATACAAATCCCCAGTCTGGTTATTGTAAAATCCTTCAGAAATACCACATTACCACATTGGGGTAACAGGTTATTTTCCTGAACATTTCTGGGACATTCCACACAAAAAAATATGTTGATCATCTTATGATTAATGCTTAGAAGTAATGAGTTACCACTAAGAAATAATTTTTCCTTGCAGAATACACAATACTCTTCTAGCTGAAATACTAAAGTGACTATCAAGCTTTTAAAAGTGAAATTATATATTCACAGCAAACAACCGTGATAACAGGAAAATATTCAGGAAGACAACAGGTCATTGATGGGCTCCCACTTCCTGCACTGTACCACATCTCCTTCTGGGATGAGGAATTTGGGAGCATGACCCCCATGATGCAGAAGCCACACAAAACCCATGGAGAAAATATTTACCCAGGGCTTTGCCCCAGGCTTTAAAAAAGCACCCCAAGACTCCTGCCCACTCTGCCATGGCACCACTAAAAGCAATCTCCACTCAGGCCTCATTTATTTTAGAACCAGCACTGGCAACCACAGGTGTCTAAGTAGGTTGGAAAACAGAGCTTGGATCAACAGCAGTGACTCAGAGAGAATAAGCAAATAAGGTATAACAACAGTTTTGGTACCCATTTGAACAGTCTGTACCAGGGATTCTCCAGATAAGCTGTAAAAATAGACAGCTACTCAATTGCATCCCACACAGCATTACAAACTGTCTACTACAGACCCAGCCTTTTAAACCTAAGCATGACAGAAAGATTATCTTAGTTTCTCACACAATATAGGGCTAATTTCCCTGAATGTGCCTCAGTGAGGTGCAAGGCTGATTCAGAGTTCATTAAAAATCCTGCTTGTCATGAATTTTTAAAATTGAAGGGTATGGAAAAGAAGCTTAAGCTAAACTGAGGTCACAGAGATCTAAGTTTGGTTTTGAGTTGTAAGAACTAGGAATAAGATCTCAAAAAGAAAAAATGGTACCATCATGAAATCAGATGAAAACTCATCCCTTGAAATGTCATCCATCTTGGCCTTGAAACAGCACCACAGCCAATTTCCAGAAAAGGTCAAGAGTGAAAGATTATCACCACTGTCTGTCTGAAATATATTCCTTTTGCTTGATCTGAAGGCATTCAAGCCACAGAAACTTCCACTCATGTCAATAGGTTTGGCTCAGTATCTCTAGAGATTTTTGATAAGACTATTCCCATCAAATAAAAAGCCTTTGGTTTGACTCATCATCCTGATGAGATGCCAATACTTTGAAGAGAGAGAAAGGGAAGGAGGAAGAAAGGGGGAGAGGGAGGGAGGGAGGGAAGGAAGGGAGGGAAGGAAGGGAGGGAAGGAAGGAAGGAAGGAAGGAAGGAAGGAAGGAAGGAAGGAAGGAAGGAGTGATTATGGCTCTGACACTCATGATCACTTCACAGGCATACAGAATTTGACTTAATGAGAAGTTTTTACAATTCCTTATCTTCAAAATACAGGTTGCTGTAAGAAAAAATACCAAGATGACCAATTGCTTAACTTGCATTTTGTAGTGAGAAGGCCACAGAATAACAAAGCAAAGAAAAGTATTCAAACAACTCAGTGTAACCAGAAGGGAAAAATACCAGCTCTCACATCACTGAACCTGAGGGGCAGATTTCCCTCTTCCCTGCCCTAAATGCCATGTTACTGACATGACTGAGCCTCCTCAACAGCTGCAGAAAGCACTGTGCTTATGCCACCACTAGGGATGAAATTATATTTTCTCTAACTTCCACTACACTATTACAGCTGAAAACACCAGCAGTATTAAAATGGCTGTTTTCCAAATTTAATTTCAACCATTTCCTTGCATCACACTTGGCACAAAAAAGAGAGAGTAAGTGTGCACAAATTCGATTTCTTCTCAGCATACACCCTTCAGTTAACATTGCCTCTATTTGCACAAATGGACTGGATAACCAAAATGAACCCTGACTTGCTTAGAAATCTGCTGGCTGCATGACAACCCCCACAAGGAACCAAAACTCCTTGCAGAATTTCTCTCACCGCGAGCACCTCTTTATTGACAAAGAAAATAATGGTTATTTTCATAGGGATTTTCTGTTCACAGCAGGGAAACGAGAGAGGCTCTGTCACGAGTTCCCTGGGTAAACCAGCTCAGACAACTTTGATGTCATGGCAGAGTCTCACCAAAGCAGGCTGACATCACTTTTCCCACAAAACAGCTTCCCATACTCCCAAGACATCACAGGGCTCTGCATTGAGCTTTCCAGGGAAGGCACCCCACAACTTGTTTTTACTTCAGGAAGATATCACTGCCTTATGTTTTAATAAACTTAGAACAGTTTCTATTAGAGTATGTGACTTACAACTGCTGGTAGGTGTTTGTGTGCTGCCTCTCCCCTGGATACACACATTTGTCATCCCTCAGTCTGCAGTCTCACACTTTTGTTTCAGTATGAGCAATGCAAAATTAATTTTTTCTTAAAACTATAATTACTGAACCTTAATTGCTGTTGAATTTAGATTAGATAATAATTGCAAATGTGGCAAGTTTGGCTCGTTTCTCACAGGTTCAGATGGGTTTTGTGGGTATATGCATATTTACAGATACTTTTGAGAGCTCTTGTAGAACTCAGACTTAACAAACCTTGTCCCAAATATTACTGATCACCAAGGTTTACCCAACTGCAAGCATTTGAGCTCAAGTTTTCTTTTACATCCTTGCTATCAGGAGGAAAAATAAACACCCTGTAACTTGCATTGTTCTACAAACCACACAATCACATAATTAGCCCGATTTTGAAAACCAAACTCAGGTAGACACAGATTACTCCTGGTTTCATCTTTAGTGAAGGCACAGAGACATGAGCCAAGGCAGGGGGATTCATGCTCCCACCAGCACAGCAAGACACAGCAGGATGGAGCAGCAGAAGATAAGCAAGACTGCAATTTCTAAGAAAAAAGGATTAAAACCAGGGGAAAATACCAGCCCACTGCAAGACATTTACACTGAAACGCACGAGCTAGAACGCTGTCATATTCTGTATATTTTGAGAAATAAATAGGAACAATTATTCAGCTTTGCAAATTCCTCCTGGCTCCAGACAGACAGCTAAGCGTGACTCACTGAGGAATGGTTGTCAAACACCTTCTGCCAGCCTTGTTCCTCCTCTTGGGAACTTTTAAACTTCTCCCTGGCCTTGTTTTCTTGGTGGCAGCTACTCTCCCCACTTTGCCACTCTGGACAGAACTCCCTCCAGGGGGAAGCAGGATGCTAATCCTTGCTAGCTCCTCAGTTCCCTATTCCTTCTCTTGTGTCAGACTCTCCTCTTTTACACACACCAGCCTGGGCAGGAGCCCTGCTTTGTGCCACATCCCAGTACAGTGCTGCCTGCCCACCTGGTGCTCAGCTTGTGTGACAGCCCCAAGTTCTGAAAAACTCAAGTTTCCAGCTTGCTTTGAGAGCAAAAGCAGGCTGGGAGAAGCTCTTGGAGAACTCAGCACACTCCAGCAGGTCCACTGCACTTCTTTAAAGGACAGACACACATTTTCAGTCCTGGTCACTGCTCCCTGGAATCTCACCCTGAGTGCAATGGCAGGGTGTCCTGCCTGAGGTAAAACTGGGCAAATTATGGCAGCACTGGGATGCTCCTGCTGCTGAGCACTCTCTTTTTTCCATCAGACAGGCTTACTCAGCAGTGATAAATGAGAAAGGACATCACAGAATCACAGGATGGTTTGGGTTGGATGGCATTTTGAAGCCCATCCCATTCCACCCCCTGCCAAGGGCAGGGACACCTTCCACTACCCCAGGTTGCTTCAAGCCCCATCCAGCCTGGCCTTGGACATCTCCCAGGATGGGGCAGCCACAGCTGCTCTGGGCAACCTTTGCCAGGGCCTCACCACCCTCACGGGGAAGAATTTCTTCCTAACATCTAATCTAACCCTACTCTCTTCCAGTTTGAAGTCATTCCCCATGTTCTGTCACTCCAGTTCCTCTCTGGCTTTGTGCAGGCCTCTTCAGATCCTGGAAACTGTTCTGAAGTCTCCACAGAACTTTCTCTTCTCCTTCCTCTTCTCTTCACAGGGGAAGTGCTTCATTCCTCCCATGAACTTTGTGGCTCCTCTGGACTGGCCCCAACAGTTCCATATCCTCCTTATTCTGGGAGCACAAGAACTGTACACACTATTCCAGCTGAAAATCCTGGCTGGAGAAGCAAGCAGAGCACCTTTGGCAAACACAGTGCACCCCTTTAACCCTGTACACCAAGGGAAGGATATCTGGGAGAGCCAGGAGCCAGCTGGAGCTCCCTGCACAGCCCACACATCATTCAATGCTGCACCTGCAGTGAACAAAATCACCACCAGCAGCACCACAAGACATATAAGCAGTTTTGAATGCTCATCATGAAAAATAAGCCAACAAATCTCCAATAACCACAGAGTTTTGCATGCTTCCTAATCCCAAGGTTGTACCTCAGGCATGGGAAATCCTTTCCTTAGTGACAGCACACAGCTTTAGGATGTTGCAGGTGTAAAACATCCCCAGAGGGACCTGCTGGTTGTCCACTTGTGCTTGTGTTGCCCTCTGCAGCCAAGGCAAGACAGTTTGTGTTCAGCCACACTGATGTGGTTTTGAGGTTTATGGAGCTGAGGGAGAGGGAGCAGAAGCAATGTTTCTCCCTGGAAGGAGGAGGATGGAGGGGATGATCAATTTTAGCCATGTTTAATGCTCACAATGTGGCAGATTCAGTAGGTAGCACTGTACTGACACACCAAAGAATGCCCCTCAGCCAAAGGCAGGTCTCACTATTAGGGCAGAAACCCCTGGATCTGAAAATCACTTTGCTCATATATCAATATACACACAGATACAAAACCAAAACATGCTGAGGTCCAGCAATTTCCAGGATAGGAACTGTAGGCCTGAAGGAACTTCATTTTAACCCAGTAGTTACACTGGTATTTGGTAAGAAATTACCTGTAGAAAATCAGCATTGTAATCAGAGAAAGGGTGAGAAGTGGAAACCCAGAGAGCATGGATCTCATGATTGAAAAGTAATGCCACAATTATGGCTGGCCATAATCAATGCTCTTCTCAAATGAGCTCATCATTTATTCCATCCTGCTGCAGCCTGAACACCTTTCTAAGTGCTGCACTGTATCAGCAATCCCACAAATCTGATAAAATTTGCATTTGGACAGAAGCACTAATGTTTCTTTTTTACAGGTAAGAGCATCAAATCTCTTCCCTCCCCACAAAAGTGATTGCTGCCAGTGGAATTTTTCCTGTTAAGTCAATGCATAGATCAACCAGTACAGAGCAGTAAGAAAGTTAAGGTGAGCATTTTAGACATACTTGTGCAAAAAGGACAGACAAAAGGAAGCAATTCTTCCCAGTTCTCAACTGGAACAGACTCCTGCCCTGACCTTAACTTCTCAAATGCTAAAAATGTGACACATATTTGGTTTTCCCACTTTTGTTTCCCATGCAGGTCACTGTTATTTCTGCACAAACACCTTGAATATTGTGAAACCCTGACCAGGCTGGGTGCTGACACAATTCCCATGGTTACAGGCCTGGAGGAGCTACAACCTCCCCTCCACTTGACATGAAGGTGGGCAAAACCACCAATAAATTACATACTGTGAGTCAAAAATACAACTAAGGATTTTAGTTTGATTAAAAAAAAAAAACAAAACAACACACCAGACACTGAAAAAAGCAAAACAAACTCTATCTGCTTAAAATTATAAAAGAGGACCAAGACCAAAACTTACAAATGTCTTATTTCACAGAAGCAGTTGGAGCTGTAAGTTATCTCTGCAAGTTCTTCTCATATAGATGAGAAATGGGTACTTCTTTATTTTGAAAAACTCAGGACTTTTGCACCCCCGACTGGAAATCATGTTCAAGATTTAACCACCGGGAAATCACATCTAGCAGCTCTATTATTTTCAGCCTTTCCCATGGAGCAAATGCTGATACTGACACTTTCCCCCTCAAATGTAAGCATTTTCCATTTCTCTTGCAAAGAAAGACTTTTTTGCCTTAATTACTTCTGGTTTTGATAGAGCTAGCAGGTGTAGTGAGTATTTTCTTCAGTTCAACTAGTTCATTCAAAGTTGAAGACCCAACTGGGAGTTGAAAAAAAAAAAGAGCCTCTTGCAATCTCTGAATAAAAAGCAGGTGGGAGAAAATGAGGTCTCTGAATTTTAAAGCAGCCAGACTTTCCTTGGCACTAAGGTCTTGTTTCCTCCCTTACATTCTGGCTGTGGCTGCTCTTTAGTGAGAAGAATACTACCCAGAGTGGATTTTCACAGTAATTCAACATCTTCCCAAAGCTTTTCATTCTTTCTGAAGTTATTAAGACTGATAGTTTGACTGCATGGGTGAAAATGCATTTTTATGAATACAAAAACCTGAAGCTACCACAATTACAACTGGCACCATAAAATAGGATTTAGTCAGATTTATGTCTAGACTCTGATAATGACACTTTTAAAGCATTAATTGAACACTGTGGGGAAAATACTAAGAAATAGTTCAAGAGTAACATGCTTAGATAATATGTCATCCCCTTGACTCCTAATTTCTAACTTGATATTAACATCTGCCTTGTATCTGGTAATTAAACCTTTCATTAGGTTCCAAATTCTGAAGTTTAATCAGGTAAAAAAAGTTTTCTTTGTTAAAAAAGACAAACTCAAACCAAACCAAACAAACCAGGCTGAAATACAACTATTTCAGAGAGAAACTTCAGCATTTCTGAATTTCTATGCAGGGATTTTCAGTCTGACAGCAGATTTGCTGAAGTGCCCTTTCCTGAGTCACCTGTTCTGCTTTGTACAACTCCCAGGTTGCAAAAAATTTCAGTTTCTCCACCCTTGTTGAAGACAGAGTTTCACTGACAGCAAGTGGCCAGAGCAGAGCTATGGAGCAACCAGTTGAACTGGAACATAATAAATTAGACACAGTAAATTATACTGGATTTTTTTTCCCAGCTTGCCCCAATAAACTTTGTAACACCACAAAGCCAATATAGTGGGTTTAAAGAAGTTAAATGTTATATAGCAAGGCATCTTTTAGACTATGCTGCCTGTTTCCAGATGAGTGTGTGGTTTCTCCCAGAGCTCCAGGTGTCATCCCCTGGATGGAGGAACAATTTCCAAAGTGAGCCTCACCACTGCTGAACAGAAAACCTGACCCGTGGGGCTGCCACTACCAGCATCACCAGTAAATTAAACCCAAGGAGTGCACAGGGACAGCCAAAGTTCCTGCAAAACAGCAGCTGCCCCACAGCCCTGTGGAGCAAGGGGCCCAAACCTGGTCCACAATTGCTGAGGTGAAGAGAAAGGGGAGGATAAATGAACATGGCTTAAGAGCTGAGAAACTGAGGAGGAGGCGTACAGACCATGCTCCCCCTGAATCCACAACATGAACAAATCTTCCACCCATCACTCTCCACCTCCATGCCGGAATATTCAGCATGCTATTTCCCTCCCCTCACTACATGCAACTACAGGAGTTATTTATACCTCAGAAGAAACCCTCCTGAATTTATTTTTCCCCTACTTGCTGAATCCACAGATTAAAATGACAATCTGGTGTCCTGACACCATCAATCTGATGCTACCTGCTATCATGGCACAGAGACATGGTATTATATTAATAACCATAAACACTGGGATTTAATCAGACAAGATGAGCTGACTAAAAAAAAAGGTGTTTTTAATTTTTTTACCAGAAAAAGCCCTCTGAACTGGGCTGTTTGTTTCCCCACTGAGCGCAGAAGGAAGCTGCATCCATCCCCACACACATCACCCTGGCGCAGCTCTGCCCTGCTCCTCAGCTTCCTTCTGACCTGCTCCCACTGCACAAGCAGAGCAATCACCAGCTAATCCAAAAACTTCCCAGACGTATCAAGAGGGTAGTAAACCTAAAATATCCTTGCTTCATCTCCTTCTCCACGTAAACATCTATTTTCAGAATTGTAGCTTCTATTATTGATCTCTCGAGAACAAATGATTTGTTTTTAATTCTCCCCTCACCATGGCAATATGTGCACCAAGTAGAAAGATGGTCTATTTAGTAACGTGCATTTGATGCTATTTCTGAACTCAACATACAAAACAGTATCTTCATGGTTAGCAAGTTTTAATTCTACAGTAATTTCACAAGAACTTAAGTACCCATTAATTTTTTCTGATATTTTACAGGCCACTTCCCCAGTCACGTTTTCTGTTTTCTTTTCAAAAGAAATTTTGAACAAGGCCATTATATTTCAAGAGCATTATTTTTTCCCTGACATTTCATACCATCATTTCTAGTTAGTTTTCTCTGCAAAGTTTCTCCCTCTCCTCTGTGTTAATGTATTCATTTTTGTCATTCTACCTGCTCCCATGTGCACAGCTGGTCTCCTCAATCCTTCCCTGGATGACACTTCCTACAAGCACTTTATGATCTTTGCTACAGACATCAAAGTTTTGCTTTCACCTTCTGGTTTTATAAATGTACTGGACTGTGTAAAAGCAAAAAGAACACATGTATGACAGGGATCTGAGGGAAAGCATCTTCAAACAATTACACGTGAATATATATTTCAAACTATAGGGCAAACAGGAGAAGGGGAGTGACTCCAGGGGCTGACAGCATCTGTGTTCCTGGCCCAATCCTACTGCAGGATAAGAAATCAGCATTCACAGAGAGGAGACCAAACCATGGACACCTGTACTGGTTTGAATCTCTCCAGGCAAAAAAGGGGTCACCATAAAAGAAAACCCACAGGCTTCTCCCAGGTTTACTTCAGTTTCAAAGTCTACCAAACTTCAGATGTTTGCATTTTCAAATGGCCTGTCCCGAGCAGCCACCTCTGGAAAAACTGACTCACCATTCCCTTTTGGACACAGACTAATAAGATTCTCTTTAAAAGATGACACCAATTTACATTACTGCCAGCTGTGTTAACAACACAGAACAGAGGGTTCAGCACTGCAGCAAGTTGAGTGCAAAGAGGCTGAGGAAATGCCATTCTTGGATATTTTCAAAACCCAACTGGACAAAGCCTGAGCAAACCAACCTATTTCTGAAATAAGCTTGGCTGAAAGCTGCCTCATACTCAAATCACACCCACCCAACTATATTCTATGTCTTTTTTTTTTTAATGACAAGCCCACAGTGACAATCTCCATTAAAAAACAAAAGATGCTGAGATCTCTCATGTGACCATGTGAAACCATCCTGAAACCTCTCTCCTGGAAATGCCATCAGTGGGCTGTACAGGAAGGCAGGCATTGCACATGGAGCAACAATAATTAAGTCCAAACTGCCTGAGTTTTCACTCCCCTTCCCAGGTGGTTTTTGCAGCCTGCAATGAGCTTCACGTTGTCATGGCTACTCTTACAAGCATTTCACCCCTCCTTTAAAGCTAATCACATCCAGCTGCAGCACAGACACACCCTACCAGGTAACTCAGCCACAGATTCATTTTTAACCCTACCAGCTAAATCTAAATTGTGATTTGAAACACATTCATCATTCTTAAGACAGACCTAAGTTTAAGTATTACTTACATTTATTTCACTCCTCTTAATCCCCTTGCCAGCATTGAAATGATGGGTGTCTCTCGTGGTGTCTTCCAGATTTCACAGTACTAAATCACATCTCTCTCACAGCACAGTCTGACATCATTTGTTTGCAAAGGGCAAGCAAATCAGCCATGGGGACCAAATGCCTGGGGAACTGTGCTGCTGCACATCCTCAGTGGAAGGGGAACTGCTGCCTCTCTGCACCAGAGGTACCAGAGGCAGAGCAACCACTGCACCGAGCAGGATCAGCCAAGTCCCTGAGGTCAACTTGGTTTGTGTTCAAAAGGAAAAAGCAGCGTCGACAGCTGCTCTTCCAGCCTTTCCTCCAGCCTTTAACCTCTCATGTTTTATCTACCCTCCAACTCAAACCCATATATAGGAATCTGTTTAGTTCCTGGATAACAATTGCTCTGGTTGCAGAGAAGAGCTTAAGTAGCTTAGAGAGCTGCCTGCCAGAGAATGGAATTTAGCATGTCGTTCCAAAAGCCTGGCTCCTTATGAACTTGGATTTTGTGTTGACAGTGCTCACATCCATGTAGAGACACGGGTAGCAAAGAACATCCAACTTTGTCATAACAGGCTCTTAGCAGCCCCTTTCTCCTCTCTCTGGCTACTTCCATGAAACTTGAAGTATTCCAGTTATTTTGGAGACACCCTCATGGACACTCGCCAGCCAGCCAAATGTGCCTGGAAATTCCTCCATGAGCTCAAAACATATCACTGAAGAGAGACAGATAAATGTATTTGAACAGGACAACACCAAGTTTTATTTCCATAGCAAAGCAGGCTGAAAAGTCTGCCAAGCTCAACCTCTTCAGCTCATCACATTTAAAGACAGCAATGCTATGTTATAAATTCACGGTTTAGGCACGTGGGCATGGCCACAGAATTCTTTGGGTATTGAGCTTTTAGACAGTCAAGGTTTCCATATTTTCCACAAGCAGCAGCCACAGCACAGAAACACCCCCCCTGAAATCCACATTGAGAAAGCTGCTCAGAGCTCCAACTTCCCTGCAAACTCCTGATTTAGAGGAATACTCTACGCTCCTCAAAGTGCGTGGTTTGGTGCTACAGGCGTGCTAGGAAGGCACAGGCTGCCTTAATCTCCAGGCACTTATCTCAGAGACAACTACTCAGTCAATGTAGGACACCTATCAGCTCAATGCTTCCCTTTAAGCTGCCTAAATAAAGCAGCAGAGCACACAGTGGCTTTTACACAAACACAGACATATTTCAAGCACGGGCTGCTAGATTATGGGCACATTATCCACAGATGATAAATAACACAAACCCAGCCCTAGCGTGACAGGAATGGGTCTCAGTGCTCACATTTCACCAGTTTAGTGTGAAATGCACTGCCCTTCCCAGAGCACCAAACCATTCCCATGGCCAGGGGCTTCCCATGGAGACAACTTGGCCCCATTGTCTGTGCATCACCCCCCCAGAACACAGAAATTAGGAACCTCCAGGTTATTGTGGCTGAAATAACAGATAATAAATTCAGTCCAAAAACGCCATCATGGGAATTGCTAATAAAATCCAAGTGAAGACAGACATCATCTGCCAAACTACTGTTTCAAACAACAGAAACAGAGAGAACAAAGCACTGTTACAGTCAATAAGCAAAAATAAAAAATACATGGGGCAGTGAAATTATGTGGCTCATTAAAACTAGAAGTCTAGCATAGGTGTCCTTCTCAAAAAACATTAATCTATTGCAGCACAAAATAGAACAGTAGCCAAAATGTTGTGATCCGAATTACTTTTCTGTTAAGGTGCATTAATAAAATCAAAGCATTCATGACAAGTTCAGGAATTTGGGCACCTCACTCAAGCAATAAGGTAGCTCTAGGAATGAGGTAAAATCATTGTGTCAAATTATCTTCACTTCTAATACAAAGCACACCAATTAATCACACTAAATACATGTTAGTATTCCAGGTTCCTTTGGTGGCCAGAAGCTGAAACAGAAGGCAGATTTGGCAGCAGAGGAAAAAGAAAGAAAAAACATTTGTTTCCAATATTTTGTAGCTTGGAAATGGTCAATTAAAACAGACAAAGAAAAGTACAGAGGATTCTTATGAGTTTATCCTATATATTAAGAGATGACAAGCCTACAACAGAGTGATAATCCATTATTTATGGGCTAAGAGATTTCTTGATTGGTAAAAAAGGAAAATTCTTTTAGGGGCTCATGTTGTGGAGAGAATTTAACCAAAAAGACTCTCTGAAGCAGCAATGACTGAGCAAAGAAGAAAACGTGGTGTCTAACGCTGTTATAATCTCTGTCTACTTTGGTTCTGCACTGCTGGATTGCTGAGTGCATCCTGTGAGGATCCACACCTGGTATCAGAAGGAGCCTGTGTGAGGAGACGTGGCTGGTAATGGGGAATCCTCTGGATTATTCCCTAAAACACCTGCCTGTAACTTTGAGACTTGTCCCTCACCCTTTCACCACTGCCTGAGCACCAGCCTCCACATATCCAAGAAATGCATATTTAGCTTCCTCTTTCTGGTGGTTTTTTTTTGGATTTGTTTTGTTTTTTTTTTCCTAGGGGGAAGTAGAAGGGACATGCTGATTTCCAAGGCTTGGGGTGGTATTGCATGAGAAATGCAGCAAGGGAGCCCCAGACCTGGCGGGTGCCACAAGTTCCAAAGAATCTTCATTCCTTAGATGAATTCCTTAGAGAGGACAAATTAAATTTAGCCCAGAAAGTGACCAAAATGCATCTGGTCCAGCAAGTTAACAAGGATGCTCTAAGCCAGGAGAGGCAAAAGATCAGATGGAATTACAGAAAAAAAAAAAACAACCCTGAGTTAATCTCTCAATATTCAAGGTTGATTCCCTGCTGAACTGGTGATCTCTGATCTTAATCACCCCAGCTCCATCTGAGGATATTCTAGGGAATTGCAGCAGCCAAACTAACATATTTAAGAAGAAAAAGGATAATTAGGCTTTCTAGCTACTTCCTACAGGGCAGACTTACGTTAAAAATTAATGAACTAAAATATTTATCAAAGTCAGCTTCCTTCAAGCAACAACCAACTAAAGAGTTAAAAATACCCAAACCAACAAAGGCAAAAAAGTGCTGTAAGGTACTTGCATTAAATCTCATCTACATCTAATCAAGAGGTTTGAATGAGCTCTCTTCTCACAAACAAGCAGGTGATGTAATTAATTTTCTCCTGAACCTCGAGGTTGTCGAAGAAGAGGATCTGACCTAATACCAGCTAATTCCTGCTGTGTGCAGAATTGTAATCTCTCCTGCAAACCAGATTTGACCTGGATTCAAGTCAAGAATTTTAAGAGGGAACAAAATAAGGGGGAAGAAAGAATTCTAAGAGATGCATGCGTGTTATTCTGTATGCATAATGCACACAAATTTATATTTGCATCAGTACAAAATCTAACTGCTGCCAGATGCACACATCACACCCCAATATTGATTCAAGACATGAAGAATTAATTAAAAACCAAAAACCACACTGGATTCATGTATGTACTTACCACATGAACTTCCTTTTGTTAAAAATAACATTTAGCAGGACAGCTATAGGTGTCCTTAAGCTCTAGATTTCTTGATTTTAACATTAAAACTGTAAAATCACTTACACGTGTCTGTCATTTGTCCCCTCTCCAGGCTCCAATATCTCCTTTTTGTAACCAAACTCCTGGACTGTGCCTGCTCAAGTCAAGAATGTTGTTTCCTTAAGCATTTTGAGGACTACACGGACTAGTAATCACATACATTTTAATTTGTGCTGCCACACTGTATAGCTGAGGGTTTACATATCTGCAGAGAATCACTGTAAAGCTTAAATGTAAATAAACTCATTAATATTACAAGTGTGTGCATACACACACACACAGAGGATCCTAGGCTTGTAAGCAGTACAGGCGTAACTGCCTGGAGGAAAAACTTGGCAAAGTAAAACCAAGATGATCCTACATAGATTTTCATTTCTTTTGTTTTTTAAACACTTCATTAAGCAAACAAACAAACTCATGTGTCATGCTGGAAACTTGTTCCCAGCAATGTCACACTCCTTGGAAAGTTGTCCAGGCACAGCCATATTAATTCCAATTCCAGCAAGCTTTTCCTTTTACAGTTGATGTGTATTTTTTCACTGAAGCCAGTCAACAGATTGCATTTCTAAAAGTCACTGCTTGCTCCAGACAAGGTTCTAAAAAGTTTCAAGATTTCTTTTGGCTGAACATCTTGGACATATGTGGAGACACAGGGAAACAAGGCCAGCCCAGAAATGTAGGGCAGCCCTGCCCTGCTCCCACCCTTCCCAAACCCAGTCAAAACACCCAGGCACGTGTGGGCTCCTGGCTCTGCTGCTCCCAGCCACCACCCTCCAAGGCCAGCTCAGCCCCAAGGGGTAGAATCTTAATTTTCACCTGCCTGAAACATCCCTTTTCCATGCTGAAGATATATGTGTCCCACAGACACCTAATACATGGCGAGCCTGTCAGCCTAATTTCCGTGTTATGCAGTGAGAGACAGCTGTGAGAACATTAAGAGCACAAAATAAGAGTGAAAGAGCTCTATAAAGGCTTGCAGAAAAAATGGAAATACAGTCAGCACCTTGCCCAAGCGGCATCCTTAGCACTATTCTCTCAGCTGAATAAAACCACAAAAACTCGGGAGGCAACAAAACCGAGTCCCACAACAAGAAACAAAAGCAAATCAGGGCAGGTATCTACCCCAGCCACACATCAGTATGTACACATCAGCCTTCCAGAGCACTTCAAAAATTACCACCACTCTCCAGCTCAACCCAAGGAAGCACTTTAAAGGACAAGCCACCACCAGCAGAGCTGCAGTACAAAAATCCAACTTACCAATACAAGTAATAGGCTAAAGCCAGGACAATCAGTGTAGCGCAGACTCCAGCTAATAAGCATATACTTGACTGGTTTACCAACATCTTCCCAACTTGTTATTGATTAATAAACAGACAAATAAACAAACAAAAAAAGGGAGAAGAAATGGAACGGCAAAAACACACGATGTGAGTCTTGGCTAGGAAAGAGAATCAGTCTTGACATGGAGGAGGGATTATGGTGACAAAAGCACATCGAGGTAAATCTGGAAGTGCTTCAGCTACTAAAACTGCCTGCTCAGCAGCCCGAAAAATCAGCTGGGTGTCCTCTCCACTGCATGGCTTTGTATGCCACTGAACTAAAAAAGCCCCTCTTACCTCAAGAATGAAGGCATGAATGGGGCAGAAGTGGACTAATATTTGAAACAGGTAATACTGCTCGATAATATTGCAGTCAGGTGGTGTTGCTGGCAAACCAAGCCTTTGCTCTAATCCAGTAAGCTCCTTACAGGAAATTACCAGGCTACAATCGACCGGACTCATTTGCGTGTGCTCAGCACGGCCACTTGACACTTTTTGTGTCTGCAGGACCTGACAAAAGATTTTAACAAAATCTAGATTTCAGCACAAAGGAACCTCCCATCACAGGACCCAACAGGTGATAATGGCGCTTCCTCCCTCTTCTCCCTGCTCCACAATCAGGGCTTTTGGAAGGCCTGAGCAGGCACAGTCCAGGAGTTTGGTTAACAAAAAGGAGATATTGGAGCTTGGAGAGGGGAGAAATGAGGTGGCAGCAGCTGCAGCCTGTGCAGGAACACGGTGCTGATGGGGTGGTAAAGCTCAGGGCCCTGATGCCTCAGGTTTGAGCTTTTCTATTTTTCAGATCCTGCGCTGCTTTAGTGTGTGGGTCTGGGCTTCACGTGATGGGATGGTGAGCTCTCTGCACAGAGCAGGGGCACAAAACAATTCCTGCTCCAGCTGGGCACCAAGGACCAATGATCCAGATCTCAGGCCAAGAGCACAAACAATGTGGACTGGAGAGAGAAAAACAAGCAGGATGGGACTGCATGGGCTGGAGCTGGAATTAGACAATTAATTCCAATATGCTAATGGACCAGAACTTACAGAAGTGTGAGACCCCCTGACCTGTTGTCCATTTTGTGGCCATGTTGGGTTGTGCTGCCCAAGGTGGATCCATGGAGGCCTCTTAATAAATACCTAGTTCATTTTTTAGCTCTGTCCAGTCTCTGTTCTAGGTCAGCCTTCACAAGGCATCAGCCCCATCCAGATGCTCTGCACCATAATCTGGACAGTCCAGGTAAAGAGAGACTTGAGGGCACATCTGTACCAGGACTCAACAGCTGGACCGAAGAGTGATTCCCATTTATCAACACAGCCCAATGAAGATGCAGCATAACTCACCTGGTCAGAGTTAGGCCTCTAAAGAAACAAAATCCAAACAAAATCTAGCTTAAATACCAAAAATAAAATTTAAGTGGTAGTCACAGATCCCTGACACTCCCATTTTTTGACTAAACTTTAGCAACAGCACTAAAGAGAGTAAAGTCATGGTGTAAGACCCTCTTAAAACCCTGGCTGCCCTGGAGGTAGAGTCACATCAGAAGATTTCAATAAAGTTGAAAGAGGCAGCACAAAACCACTTAAGAGGAAACAAGTAAGAATGTTTTTACGTTCAAAAAAAAAAAGAAACAGACAATGCTTGGCCAAAAAGGAAAAAATTATTCGGCCAAAAAGGAAAAAAAAATAAAAGGAGGCTGTGAATGTAAAAGTTAGAGACAAATAGGAACTTTTATCTGATTTAGCAGAGCTGGGTAGAATGAGAACGTAAAAGCTGCCTCTAAGTTTAAAGCACACAGAAATTAACTACAACGTACTCCAGAAAGTGTGGTGAATAAGGGTCCAGTGGAAAACCAGGACAGAAGCACCACAGCATTCATAAAATAAAGGAAAATTTCAGGTGCTGTTCATGCACCAAGTCAATAGATCCTCCTGTCCTCTTATATCCTGCACAAAGTCCAGGTGTGTTGTAAGACCTTTTGCAACCTCACCTACAGCTCAAGCCCATTTCTCAAGCAACTCCAAGGTAAAAGTCTTACTACTATCTACATCTTTGTCAGTAAAGGAGATGGCTTGCAATTAAATTCCTTGCTGAGGAATAATCAGTTTCTGTGGGCTCCAAAGGAATTTGTACTGATTGTGTTCCCCAATCTAATTTTGAGACTGGTCACACTGCTTCTGTTCTCAATTGCAGAAATCAGGTTATAGCAAATAACATCAAAATAAACCCCAAAGCCCAAGAGACAAACACACACAGTTCAAAGATGATAGGAGAGTTTCAGACATGCAGAATCACTAAACTGGCACTTGCAATGTTTTCATAGGTGAAGCTCAATTACCAGTTTCCAGGACTGCTGATCAATACTTTTCCAATGTACAACATTCATTACAGAAAATGCACATAATGGATTATGACTGGGCACAGGACAGCATCGTGATTTTATAATGAAAACAGAACCCTAAGTAGCAATTATCAAGAGACCTCATTTGGAAAAAAAAAATAATTACGATATTGGAATAATTGCCTATATTTGGAACAGGCTTACTTGGTATTTCTATTATAAAAGCTATTCTAAAATTACAGTGCTGGTATTCAAACAGCAATTCTATAATACCAGCCCTTACATAACAAACAGAAAAGGAGTTATCTAACAGAAGCCCTATTAGTACAAAATTATTTGAGTAATAGGCCTCTTGCAATGTATAAAATAGATCAATGTTATATAATTACAAAATGCTGCCAATCTTAGTCTCTGATTATTAAGAGAAAACCTCAGTAATGTCTACTCATCTCTAAGACTACATCCAATGTTCCTCTTCACTCCAAGTGGTTCAATTTTCAAGACAAATGGGAATTTATCCTTTGTATTCAGATAAAAATAAACTACAAAAGAAACTTCAGGAGTGTTAAATGCATTTACACACCAAGCTGTGAAACCTAGGGAGCCACCTGCTAGACAGATTGGGTGAATCTGAAAAATGCTTTGTGGCACAGGCCCATCACGTGTTAAAACAGGGATGCAAAATAAAGGATAAACAAGAGTCTCACCTGTGAGATGTTATAGGGAAAATGAAATACCTTGCTTTCTGGATGGAAAACTATGCAGGAAAAAAAGAAAATTAAGCCTCAAACACACGACAGAGAGAGAGCCAGCCAGGAGACATCTGTCTGCATGCAAATGTGCTGTGGCTGAGCAAGGAGAATCCTCTGACTGCTGCTACCCAGAGTCTCAGCAAGCACAGCATTCATGCCTGCAAGCCCCTGCCCAGGTTCAAAGCTTCCCTTTGAAGTACTGAGCACTAATTGGGAAGAAATGGAAACTCTGTCTTCCAAGAAGTGCTGAGCTGCTTTAAATTTCAGGTATTAAACACACTGCCTTCTGTGGAAAAGGAGCAGAGTGATTTGCTCTCTGATCCTCAGTAATGCAGGATCCCTGATGTAAGTGAAAGGGCAGGGGCAGGAAAGCTCCTGGGGCTGTCTGGTGGCAAAGCCACCACCTCCTGAATCTGTGTATCCAGAGGAAAAGCCACCACCTCCTGAACCAGTGAGTCCAGAGACAAAGCCACCACCTCCTGAATCAGTGAGTCCAGAGGCAAAGCCACCACCTCCTGAATCCATGTGTCCAGAGGAAAAGCCACCACCTCCTGAACCAGTATGACCAGAGGCAAAGCCACCACCTCCTGAATCCATGTGCCCAGAGGAAAAGCCACCACCTCCTGAACCAGTGTGCCCAAAGCCACCACCTCCTGAATTAGTGAGTCCACAGACAAAGCCACCACCTCCTGAACCAGTATGACCAGAGGCAAAGCCACCACCGCCTGAACCAGTGTGCCCAAAGCCACCCCCTCCTGAATTAGTGAGTCCACAGACAAAGCCACCACCTCCTGAATCCATGTGCCCAGAGGAAAAGCCACCACCTCCCGAGAGCCACCCTGGAGACAGAGCAGGGCTCAGCACATCCTCTTTGTTCATTTATGCCTCTGCTCCAGAGTTTGCTCCCACGAGCTGTACTGCCAGGATGGAAAAGATTAAATAGGATTATTTATTAGTTTTATGATTAATAAGTAAGTAAGAGGGACAGGGTAAAGCAAAGGCATCAGGTGACACCTGAGCTATCCGTGTGCTCTGGGAATCACAGCTGCAAGACCAAAGAGAGACAGAAGGAAAGTTTTCCCCTGCCAGTGCCCTGCTATACTAAACCTAAAAAAGCATTTGCATGATCTCACCTACAAATTCACCTCCAAGCCAGAAATGCTCACAGCTTACCAGCAATGAAGAAAGGCAGCTCTAGAACTGGGAAGCAGAATACAGGCCATGCAGTTTTGACTTTACAGTCCTCAGTCTTCCTGACAGATCTGTGACAAGTGATAAAGACCAGCCAGCCTCCTGTCACCAGGCTGGCATTTGTCACATGGACAAAGACACCTTGTCTATACATTTTTATCTACATAAAATGTCTATACATTTTCATTTTTTTCACCATGAAATTTTCCATGGTTTGAGCCTGGAAGGAGACAGAGGCCATGTGAAGAGTGAGGGAAGACAAAAGTCACCATTCTTCCAAATCCAGATGTTTCAGATCTTCATCATAGGGGAGACAAAGAAGCAAAAACACCAACACCAAAAGCAGGCATTCTGCAGAGTGAGTGTCACTGAGCCACCTTCAGATAAAACCCACTGTTCTGCAGCCAAGAACAAATAATAGGTGAAAAATATGACCTGAAAATGCAGCAGGTATGCAAGCAAACAGTTTCTCAGGAAGTTCAGTGAGCTGAACTGGCAGCCTGGATTACAGTGGGTGGGGAGCTGGATCCTGCTCAGTGCATTCACACTGCTCACACAGAGCTGTGCATCTGCTGTCACAGCCCAAAGGGGGAAAAAGCAAGAAAGGAAGAGCAGGGCATGGATCCACATCATCCCCTTCCTCCTTCTATGGGATCCAACTTCCACTCTCTTGGATGTCACCCTGACTGCCAACAGCAGTGTGTTCATTCCTGAATAAGACATCTGTTCTTCTTTTGGATTATTTCACTGACAAATATTGCACAAGGCTGTTATCAGGCTGAATCCACAATTACCCCTGTGGTCAGATCTGTTTTTGCATATACACAAAAGCAGGTATCTTCCTAAAAAGATAGACCAGACTTATCAAGCAGACTGATAGCAAAAACAAATATATGCTGAACAAAGTTTTATTGTTCTGTGCTTTCTGTCAGGATCACACCAGCCCCTTCTGGTCTCTGTACCAATACTGGCAGCAGCCACTCACCACACAACCTTTACACTGACCTCTTCACCCAACAATAAAAAACCCTCAAACAAGCCACCATAAGAGAAAAAAACCCTTCTCCTGTGTGAACTTGAAGATCATGTTTTTGAACACAAAACTGAACTGCATGTGCATAAATGTGCACTTTTGCTCCTGGTGAAATCTTTATAAATTACAACCAGAATTCTTCACAAATGCAGTAACTCACAATTCAAAAAAATTAACTTGTAAGTGGGAAGGCTGCACATTGTGTTAATTCAGGCTTTTGTTGGTCATTCAGCTGGGAAACTAAACAGCAGCCACTCTGTAAATATCCCATCTGTCTTTAAAATCCACATCAGACAAAAACCTGAAAAGAAACATCTACAGCTCTCACCTTTTCTTAAGATCTCCCATCTCCTGGGTGGCTTTGGCATTCTATTGCTAAATAGACCTCTAGCAGCAAATATAGTTAATTTAGGCCATCTGGATTCTGCAGACCCTTCTGTGGTAACACACAGTCTTTGAAATATGCTGCCAACAAAGATCACAAATCCAGGACTGGTCAGCCCTGTCACGATCCAGTGTCCCTTGTTCAGCTTCCTCTGAACAGCAGCCTTTTCATGCAATGTTTGAGAGAGACATGACCTAAATAGCCTTTAACTGAGGGCTGCAGGAATCCCAGGAATGACTGGCCCACTAGAAATCCACACTTGCCTTCCACCAGCAACGTTCAGACAGCGGCACAGCTTAGAGTGAGACTTTGGGAGTTTTCACAGATGCTCTCTTTATCATGGACTCATGTAAACTGGCTCTGACAGACCCAGAGAAAAGGACATTCAAATATTCTGCCACTGTGAGTACTTTTTCAGTCCTACAAGTGCCACAAATACTGACACTAATCTGACCACAGGAGATCTCTCAGTGATCACAACCCCAGCCAGGTGGGCAGCTGCCTGTGTGGAAATTTCTGCATCTCCATACATTCCTCTGTATTGATTCCACTGCTGTCAGAGACACAAAAAAACCCACTGAAGCAGATATTGTTTCCTGCTGGAAGAGTTATAAAGTTCTGGAAGAAATGCAGAACGTGAAATTACTGGTATAAAAGTGAGCACCCACTTCTCTTGGAGCTTGCAGCGTTACAGAAGAGTTTGACTGCCAAGTCCAAAACTGCTCCCCATCAGTTGAAAAATTAGAAGCTAATTAGTAAAGAGAGGTGTTCACTGTACCAAAGCTTCATATTCAAAAGACCCTCTGTGCCAAACTGGAATTATGGATGTCACCACTGCTAGCTTGGCACTGCTCTTCAAAAGCTCCTCAGTCAGGCTGAGTAGCAGTTTGAGAAGCAGCATTTATGCTCTTATGATTCATTTTTATCTACCAGAATAACCCTCAACTCATCAGCAATTATATGCCCAAAAAGTCAGATATTCAAGGGTATTACAAACTGACTGCAGTTCAATGCAATGTGTTAATATAGGACACAGTTATAGACAATGAGTCTGGCAAACCAGACTAGCTTCATTTAAAATAAACAAACAAGCAGCCTGGTCTAATTACCAGAATTAATCTAAAAGAATCAATATTTCTCCAATCAAAACACAGAACAAGAAACTTCATGCTATTTACTCAGCAATGTATAATTACTTCTTGAATCTGCAGATTTTGTTCACTTTTAAGCCCATTAAACATGAACTACTTTTTATTAGTTCTATTTAAATTCTTTTTACCTTAACTGTAATAAACCAGATTCCTAAATAAGTGGAATAATTGAAACTGCACTGCCTTAATCAGAAGTATTTTACTGCCAGTAAGTTCATTACTTCCAGGCAACTGGGAGCTTTTTCTATGCCTGGTTTGACTGACTGCTCATAAGCCTCTCCTCCCAGGCACGACTACAGGCTCACTCTAAACTCAAGTTTAAGGTCAGCATGTCCTCAAGGTTTGCTTGTATAACTGCTTTGACAGTTATTACTCATCCCACATCTCTACCAACAAGATATATCTCAAGCTAAACTGTTGGGTTTGAGGTTTTTTGTTTAGGTTTGAGTTGGGTTAGAGGTGTTTTGTATTTTATAAAGTAGATCATTTCAGTAGACATTAGGGAGCAGTTAACCCAGGGCACACAGGACAGTAATAAGAGGCATTATTATACCTTCAGCACAGGAAAAAGAACTGCACAAGGTGATGCTTAGGCTTTTTGTTCCCATCTTGCAACACGGATCCAAAGTGTCCAGATGACTTTGAACGGAACAAGTTGAAAGCTCACAAAGCCATGGCAAAGAGCATCCTGAAGTGACCTGCAAAATGTCCCCAGGTCCTGCAGTGCCACAAGGGCCCAGCAGCCCCATCACCAGCTCACACTGCCCTAAGCCCCTTCCCTCTGTCCTTTCCATACATCCCACAGGATGGGACTTGTTCAGCTTCTAGAGGGTGTCCCTTACCAGCCCTTTGCAATCACAGTTTGGTTGTGCAATCTTTAACTCCTCAGTCTCAGGCTGACACACTCTTGTGCATCACTTATCCCTTTAAACTTTGTGGAAGAGGTTTTATAGATACTTCTGTGAGCCAGAGAGAAGTTTGATAAGAGGATCCACGTTTACCTCTGAAAGAATTTCCTACCAAGGTCGTTGACACAGAAATCAAGAAAGAAAGACGGATAAATAAAAGAAACCTGCAACTGCCTATTCCAATAAGCACTTTGTTTGTCTCTCATGACCATTGAGTAAAGTGTAAACTCACAGTTTTGTAGGAATGTGTAAAAAGCATGCATGCTATAATAAAAACAGTTTGAAGCCTTCTGAAAATGGAGTGTGTTGCTTTGCATTGTCTCCATCTCAACTACAACAAAACTTGAACACCACAACCAAGGAGGAAAGGGAGGCTCTTTCCAAGGAGAGACACAGGTGCAGAGATTGGGCAAATGAAGCCTTGAATCAAAAGGGGCCTTGCTGCTAAGGCACAGTTATATTGTCCTGAAGCACATCCTGTGGGAGTATTTGTATTTAAATCTGTGCTTTCTGCTGCTGTGGAAAGTACTGCCAAAGGTTCTGAATGTGTGGCCTTCACAACTTCCATGTGTGAAAACAACTGCTCCCACAGCAACTTTGACATTTTCAAAACAATTATGAAAGAGTAAATGCCATTACGGCTTCTAAGAAAGCACTTTCAGTTTGGATTACTTTTTTCTTCTCAAATAAACATCCCCAGGAGATTAAGCTTGGTCCTTGAGCTCCACCAGCCGATTCCTGCAGCTGGAAGTGGATCCTGTGCTGGCCCAGAGCAGTGCCCACCCTGGCAGGGCTGAACAGTGCTGGGTTCCAGCCATAAACGTATCCAGCATTGTTCAGCAAGGTTTTCCTTAGCAAAGAGGCACAAAGCTTATTGGGGTGCAGTTTTTGAAGAGTAAAAGTGAGTGCTACAGGAAAAAAATAACCACTGTCATGCTCCCTCCAAATAAGAGGTGCAACGACTCAGTGCCTATTTATTAAAAACAGATAGGAGAGAACATTACTTCTGCAACTTGTGCAGAACTGACTCTGCCTGAAAACCAGACCACACCAGACTAACAGCAGGGATCATACCTCTGGGAGCAGCTTTTCAAAACATCACTGCCAGAGGAGAGGCCTGTCTTACAGGCTTTGAAACCTAACCACAGCCTCCTCTCTGGTAAATTAAATATGAAAACAGGGACTCTAACTGGTATTCCAATATACTTTACATTTCGCCTCGCTTGAATTGTAGAAACTCTTGAAACTCTGACTGCCATGGCTGCTTTTGTGAGCTGCTCTCAGGTCTAGCCTGATGAATCCAAAGATTACTTTGTTTTCCTCTTTGTGGTCCCAACTAAGTTTTTATGTAAATTGACTTTTCCAGCAATTTCTACAAATTATAACATTGACAGGTCTGAGATACAAATCCCCCCCAGTAAGACACACAACAAGGACAACAGCAGCAGGTGACAGATCACAGAATCACAGGATGGTTTGGGCTGGAAGTGACCTTAAAGATCATCCAGTTCCAAGCCCCCTGCATGGGCAGGGACACCTGCCTCTATCCCAGGTTGCTCAGATCTCCATCCAACCTGGCCTTGGGCACTTCCAGGGATGGGACCTTCACAGCTTCTCTGGGCAACCCATGCCAGGGCCTCACAGGGAAGAATTTCTTCCCAGTATCTGATCTAACCCTGCTCCCTTTCAGTGTGAAGCCGTTCCCTCTTGTCCTGCCACTCCAGGCCCTTGTAAATAGTCTCTCTCCATCTTTCTTGCAGCTCTCTTTAGGCACTAGAAGGCCACAATTAGGTCACCTTCTCTTTCCAGACCGAACAATCCCAATTCTCTCAACCTTTCCCCACAGTGGAGGAGTTCCAGCCCTCTCATCATCTGGGTGACAATCAGGAAAGCGAAGGCTGAAGGAATTATTCAGGGAGTTATCCAACCCATGCAGCTTCCAGCATGGCCATTCACTTCACTCAGAATATTTAATTTCCAGATTATTCCTTGTTTCAGGTTCTAGTGACCCAAGACAAGACACCCAGGCAGCACCACACAAGGGCACAGGCCTGGCACCCTGGGCGTGAGAAACTCAGATTTTCTCTTCTCTGAACAGAAGCACAGCTTGAGAATTCCAGAGCTGTCACAATCCAAAATCTTGCTCCCCCCCACCCCAGCATATTTTAGCTTCTCAGTAACTCATCAATGGCCTTTCCAAACCTTACAAAGAAGAAAAGCAAATATTGCAGCCATGTAAGTTGAAAAGTATCATACAAAACAGCAATCTATCTTTTTACTAGATAAAAAGGGGCTTTCTTGTGTTTCTGGGGCATTGCTCCTACACCAGTGTCAACAAGCACAGGCAAAAACATTTTACACAAGCAGTTTTGAAAGCAGCTGGTCACCATGACACTGGGACAGGGCTACTTTAGTAAATCAACCTGCTGGGTGTCCCTCCACACACCAAAGCTGCAGGCAGTCAGCCAGGTTCAGCTGCAATAGCTAATTTTTGGGGGTAAAATTTTTGACCCAAGGACATTTTGGGTTTGCAGGAAGTGTCTATTTGCCCACCTAATGAGCTGGGATCAATGCTTTCACTTCCTCTACAGCAGGAAAATGTACATCTGACAGGGATGTAACTTTGCACAGGGTCAGTACATGCCCTGAACACAGATTGTGGCTGTTCCAGTATGTGCTGCTTTATGAAACACAGCTTTCAGAAATATCTCACAGAAATTAACATTTTTTGGGAGACTACTTGTCCTACAATAGACCTTGAAAGGTCATAGAATACCAAAGCAATAATTCAAGTCTTTGCAAAATCACCAAGATTAAATTATTTTCTTACCAAATAAATAAATAAATAAATAAATAAAAATCTACTAACAGCCCCTGAAGGGGCAGGGTATCAGAGATCACCATTAAAATGCCAACATCTGACAGTAACCACAGGTTTTAAGATCCTGTCCTGAAAAAAAACTGTTCTACTGCTGTGTCAGCAGGGTCTCTGCAGCTTTCCACTTTCCCTGTCACTGTTTGTAGGACAGACTACAGAAAAAAGCAAAAAGTAGGAAGCTTGCTGATATACTTAACCAGTTATTGGATAAAATTTCAAGATGTTCAGATTAAAGGCAGCCTAGAATGACCCCAGTGAGCACTGATGAGCTTTCTATGAACCCCATAAAGGAGGTCCTTCAAGCACTGTAAGGACATAGTTCCCCCTCTACATTTAAGGAAGGAGGAGAGAAATGAGTATTTCCAGAGTCCCATGGAGGTTTATTTGTGGTGAAATCTCTGCTACAATGATCACCAGCAGATACAACATACGTGAGGCAGCAGAAGCAACAAGCTCAAGCGTGGATTTCATTCCTGAACTGAAACTCTCTGAGTGGGAGACATCTGACACCTCTCCCAGCAGTTCATGCAGCTCTGTGAAAAGAACAGGATTTGCACACCCATTTTCCCCCACCCCCAAAAAGCATATTGCTACAGACCAAACGCAAATACAGAAACGTGGGGGAAGATTTCTTTCTTACCACCACTGGGGACCACTTCTGGCACCTGGCAACACTCAGAGCAACAGCAGAATCCCCATCTCCTCCCTCCAGGGAAGTACCACTGCTTATGTCTCAAGAGATTTGCTTTCTCATTTGCCTATAAGCAAAAAAGACATTCTCCAGTGAATGAAGGTAAAAATATTTTGTTTAGAAGCAAAATGCAATGCAAACAAGCAGCTGACAACCCAGGTAATGAATAACCCAAACACTTCTTAGTAAAATAAGGAGTCTTTTTCCTTTGTCTGAAGAAAAAAACCCTACTTGATCCTTCTTCACATATATATTACTACACTTAGCTCCACAGGTACCAACTACTATTGCTTTCAGAGGGACTAACTGGCACATATCTATGAAATTGAAAGCAAGTGTTCTAAATTTACCACTAATAGTGAAATTGCAGCTTCTATTCAGACAGGAGCAAGGGCTTGCATACATAAGAACTAGCCTACTTTTCTTGGCTTTACTAATCAGCATAACAAAAGGTTATTTTATTTCTCTTACCTCCAAACCCTGTCTTGAGAGAAGTTACTGAAAAATGAAGCAGAAGCAATTATCTGCTCTGAGGACACACAATTAATCCCTATATTTTATTAAGAGTGTTTTTTATGATCCTCAAGCAATTAAGCTAATCATTATTTAATTTTAGATTACTGAACTGGAGATTTACTTCAGACACAAGCTCACTTTTCACATAAATTAGTTTCAGTAATTAGAGATGTACTTTACCCAGAGGTGGCTTGTTTAAAGCATGTTATCTAATTTCACAAGCCTCACACCATGAAAGTTTCATGCAGAAATCTACAACCCCAACTTCAAAAATGAGAAAAGGCCCTGAAGACACTCAAGATTTACCAGACTGCAAACCTGTTTTTCCTTAAAAAAAAAAAGAAAAAATGTTCTCCAAACATGTGCCCAGCAAGTTAATGCAACACAAAAGCCAACACCAAGCATTTCTATAACCCACCACTCCTTTAGCAAGTTGTTAGAACAAAGAGTGCCCCTCTCACACGGATCACTTCATTTATAACTTATTTTAACCAGGATGCAAAGTCTGCAAATAGAAATGTTTGATTAGGACATCCAGCAGGTACCTGCCACAGGATGTAACCAGTGATGAAACACTCAGACACTTAATTCTGTGACAGTGTCATCAGAGGAACAGAAATAGGGACCAGGCTGGTAGGTTCACACTGTACACACTGACCCTGGACATGATGCCAATGGAAAACTGCTGAATTCCAACCTATTTCAGACTAAACTGTGTTGTAGAAATCAAACTGTACCAGGAAACACCAGTTACCCTGGACACTCCTGCCCACCCAGCTCAGCTTTAGTTCTGCAGACAGTTTATGCCACCCATCCAGGCTGGGACATTGTCCAAGGCCAGTTTTATGTCAAAACACATTTCCTGGCTTTTGGAAGGGCATCACCTCCCACCACCACCACTAAAGAGAAGGAAAACATGACCAGGCAAATATTTGAAAAACACACAGTGCTTTTTGCAACTTTTTGCTTTCTAAATCATCCAACAAAACCAACACATGCAACTGCTCACTCAATTAAAAGTCAACTATACTTAAATCTCTAAAAATGCAGAAGATGCAGATTTATTTCAAGATTTTAGTGTCAGTACTTTCACAAACCAGTCTGACTTGCCACATGTAAGAAAGGCTACAGAACCCAACAACAGTACATGAGATTTCAGCAAAGACTGACAGAGAAGAGTCAGAACATGAGGCTACAAGATCATAACAAGACAGGCTGGTTATTGGGAGTGTGTTTAAAATAAATACAAGTCTCAGCTATCTGGATATTCAACAGACATACTTTTCCATGTGGCATCACATTAAAAGTGTAAACTTGGAGACAGAGGAATTGTGACAGCAGTAGATTCTGCCCAAAAGAGATGGTGCCTGACAGCACAGAAAGAAAAATCTGCAGAATTCTTGGAAGTAACTGATGAAAAGACAAACCCCAACAATCAATCTTCTGGTTCATTTTTAACTGATTAATGGCTTGCATACAAAAAAATAGTAATTGTGGCAGCTGGTGACAAAGCTGGGAAGCAATCTGAACATGAGGGTGCACTGAGGTGTGAACACCACAGGCACCACGGCCATGAAGAACAGAGCCACAGGACTGGGATGCAATTGCTCCTCATAAGACAGTAAAGACAACCACTAGGAAGGGAAATAAACCACTTCAGGCAAAAAAAGGCTGCTGAAACCAGAACAAACAGGTATCAGCTGGTCAGGAGTTGAGTTCAGGCTTGAACCCTTGAGAACAGCAAATCTCTGGGAGAAGTTTTTGGGGACAATAAACCTATATGCTTAAGGAAGCCCTATTATGACAAATTACCAGCTTTCTTTAGCTCTGACTGGTTTTCTAGCTGTTCCATCTAAATATTCATCAAAGGGTCCATGAAAGTATCTCCAAAAGCAGGTGGTCCAGTTGCCAGTGCTGGTGGGGAAGGTGATACTGTGAGTCACAGAAGCTGGAGAGAAGCTGGCTAAAGTATAAAAAATTACCTATACAATACCTATACAACAAGTACTGTTAAATTTAAAATAACAACATTAGCCATTTTGTTTTCATCAAAATCTGCACATGCAACTATGGCAATAAAAAGTGTTCATTAAAAAGGCTCAGCAAGCCATGAGCAGTATCTCATCCTGCTTCCCATTATCCCACAACAAAGGGATCCCTAAAACCCAGGCAGCACAAGTTGAGCTGCTTCTTGGAACAAACACATTCTCTGGTCCTGAGGCAATTCTTGAAAACTTCCTCCATGGGCTATCAAAAGGAATTTTGCCTTTTTCACTGCCTGTGTACAGCAACTCTCATGCAGACATTTTAGTTAAACTGATAAAACCAAGGTCAAAGTTCCCAGAATTAAAGAGTGCAACTGGTAAGAGAATAATTTCTGGTTCAAGACTGAAGCACAGCAGCGTTATGCAAGAGAACAGGATCTGAAAGCAAGCTTTGATCTGGCACTGTTTATTGTACTAGTGCTGGCTAAGAGGTACCTGAGCCCCAAAGAATGAGAGAGAAGCTCTTCCCATTTGAGATCCTCACCTTTCTCACTTGGAAAAAAAAATATTGAGACATATATATAAAAAACACCATGTACTGGACACTGCAAGCTGTATCAAATTGCTTTTCTGATGTCTTCTAAAATGGAACAAAGAGATTTAGGCAGTACATTGAGGATGAGAGTCACATTTAAGCACACACGCACAAGTATTTTTCCATTTCAAAACAGTTCTGCAATTAAATATAAATGTGCACGCACTTAAACACACAGTTTCTTTCTTGCACAGTACCTTGTACTGAATTCAATATAACCTTCAAACCCATGTTTCCATTAGCTACTTTGTGATACCACAGCTTTGAAAATATTCTCAGTGCTCCAACAACCAAGGCATACAAGACTTAAAAGTGGCCATTCACAACTCTATCTTCAGCATCATCTCACAAGGAGAACATTTCATTCCTTTTTATTTCCTCCACCCCTTCTTTCCTTAAATAATTTATTAAAACTACTGAAAGTATTTTCTGGTCAGCTTTCTTCCTCACTGTAGGAAGCATCAATATCTTTAAATCCCTGGTTCCCCTGGTTCCACAGCTTGGTTCTCTCTCTAAAGGTCACCTTCTATATAATAACCTGATATTGATGGACTAATGTCAGGAGGAAAAGGGGGAGATATGATAATGTATTTTTAATCACAAGCTGAATTTCTCCCTAGATAGCAAAGCTGATTTCATGGCATGCCCCTCTTTCGATGTCTTATGGAATCATCCATCACTGACAGAATGACTTCAAAATTTCCTTCCTGCTACCATCCTACAACTAGGACCATCACCTCTCAGAAAGAGAGCTTCTAAAAATAAAACACTGCCTTAAAGATAACAGGAAATTATTGACTTGAAGGTGCTTTCAGAAAAAGAAGTCAGAAGGAAAACCAGAGAGGATGTCAGTAAGTTATGTTGGGTGGGTGTACAACAAACAATCAGAAAAGTGGTTTCTCCCCTCATAATCCATAACTGGCCTGTGAACCCTCTTGCCACAGCTGTCAGAGGTGGTGTAAGTAGGGAGAAAAGAGAACTGGAATCCTGAATGACACAGAAATGACAGAGCAAATACCAGCCACTGTGTTGACTGTAATCCTTTAGTAGAGAAATCCATTATAAGCCAGACTACTGACCTAGATGGACCAATGACAAATTCTCTCCTTTCCAAGATGGAAATTAGACTCCTTCAGCAAACAAAGCTATTCATTTTCCATTGCAACTTGCAACAAAACCCTTCAGTTTTGAGCTTCTCTCAAAGACAAGCAAGAATGAAATGGGTGAATGTATCTGTGGCCTCATAATTCCACAAAGTTCTGAGTTCACTCATCGGAAGAACCTGAGCTCCAGCAGCCCATCAGTTTCATCTAACTCTGTCCCTAACCATGTGGAGCCAGGGTTCTGATGGATAAACACATGGAGCAGGTTCAGCTGTGGCAGCCTAAAACATTACTGCCCCCTCTTGTCCATCCCAGCCTTCTGCCAGGGATCACTGCTCCACAGCACCCAGCTCAGCTGCTCCAATCCACAGCACACAGTGGTGGGTTCTTATCATCATTCACTTTTTACAGCCAACCTGCTCTGTAATTTTCAAGCTGTGAGCTGCAGGGGCTGAAGCAGCTGCACATGGTCCTTCCTGCAGAGGTTGGCAACACCTGGAGGATGCCATGTCTGAGGTCATTGCAGCAGGTTTGATACAACTCTGGTCCAGCTTGAAGAGGCTGAATTATTCTTGGTGAAAGAGGCTGTAATTCTCCTGTTGCTAGAACCCAGAATCAGGGTAAGTCCTGGGCAGGTTAACTCAGTTTAGCACTACAGTGATGCAAAACTTTCATCTCACTCTGAGTTTCAAATGCGAGAGAATTTCAAATACAGGACAGGAAACCATGGCCATGTGAAAACGAAGCTGGGAAACACACAGCTGCCCTAAGCAACCAGGGCAGAACATCTTTGAACCAAGTGAAGTGTGCCCTGTCCTGGGAAATCTAATCCCAGTTTCAGTCCAGACAGGTTTAGTCCCAAGAGTAAATTCTTACAGCAATTTCTTACAGCCTGGTTACCTCTGAGGTTTGCCCTGACTTATCCCTCATTAAAGACCTACATGACAAACAGCATAAGAGAATAAGTGTAAGAGGGGAATTTGAGCAGACTTAGCCAAGGTTTCTGCATTTCCTTGTGTTTGGGAATGCTTGGGGTTTAGATGGGTTTATTAATGAAATTTAAATAGTGAATAAATCTTGAATGTGGATGCAAGCTCATCCATAAGGGTTGCCTAAATTGACATCTGGGAAGAAGTAGGCTCTGAGAAAGGACCTAAATTATTTTTTTAAATGACCACTAATTATACATTTTTTTTCTTCTTATTGCAATATATAATGTCTGTCACTTTCAGAGTAATTCCAAGAATTGCTTTTTTCTTTTAAACACTGGAACACTCTTTTCTTAGAATAAGCCCATTACAGAAAATGTTTATGGCAATAGCAGAACACAGAGCTTTTTAAAGCACAGCCTTCCACAGAAACAAGGAGAGGTGCTGTAATCAGCACTGAAATACTACTGAGAGAGAGCTGAGTGGAGTGAGTGTGGAACACACACAGGAGTGATCTGCAGGGTAAGGGATAAGCTTAACTCACTAATTTCTCCTCCTCTTTCACTTTTTCTTAAATAACAAACAAAAAAATCAGTTGCAAACATCCTTCCTCTGGCTTCCATCCTTCCTCATCATTTCCTCTGGCTGACCAGCACATCCCTTTCACTACAGTGGTCCTCTGCCAGCTTCATTTTGTGCCCTGCCTCAAACCCTGTGGCTGAGGGTCCCTGAACTGCCCCCCAGTGCTGCATCAGCTTTTCTCCTAATGCTGTGATGTTTTCTTTGGTGTGCAATAGATTTATAGGTAGCTTTTAGAGCTGTAGGTCTTTAAGTGGACTTCAGTCAGGGGAAAAAAGAAATCCTAAATACAATTCTTCATGATTACCCAGTAACAAGAAGCAATTGATCATTAACTTTCATGCTCTGATCTTCCACAAGCAGACCTTCCAGTTCCTCCAAATTAATCATTTCCTTAGGAACTCCCAGGCAAAGGTAGCAGGAAGGAGCTGTCTCATGGGATTTGAGAAGTGCAGCGAGGCTTTGGCAGAAATTCCTTTCCTTTACCAGCTTTGAAGGTTCCGCAAGGTTCCAAAACGAAAATCTGTAGCTGATGTGGCAGTGACATCAGGATTAAACCTCTCAGCCACCTGTACATCCCAGCACGCCAGATCACATCACCTTGAGCACCCACACCCTTTCCCAGGCTCCTTTCAGCCCCCTTCAGCAAGAGGCTGTCACCAGGTCACAAGTCAAGCAGGCTTGTGATAAATATCCCCCAGCAGTGTCCCTGCTCTGCCTCTTTCACTGTCATGCACCTCAGCCTGGACACCATCCAAGAGACACTCACTGGGCACAAACCTGTGTGAAGCTCAGGGATCCTCCTCCTCAGGAGTTACTTTACTCCCCCTGGTTGGATTAAACCAACTACCAATATTTGTTTATTCACTATTCATAATTCAAGTTCGAGTGAAATTAAAAGGCTCTAGAATGGCAATCTAGTTAAGAACTTTAATGAAGTGCACTTTAGATATAAAATCTATTATAAAGCACTTAAACTAATGAAGGTTGCTCCCTGTCCTTAGCATTCTGCACTAAGAAGGTAAAAGTCTTTTAAAGAAACCTTTAAAATTCTGAACTGCTGCAGGTAAGATCTGAAGAGACAACAGTGAAACATTTGCTATCATATCTCACTCCAGGACAAAACAAGGAAAAAAACAGTTTAATACACCTCTATCCTGAGAAAAATAATATTATTCTTTGTTATGGGTGAAGCCATTTCATAGTGAATGAGATGATAATTTTGAATGCATCACCTCTCCAGGCTCTCAGAAAAATTATACATCTGCATACTCATACTATAGATATTCATACTCATACCAGAGAACAGTGTCTAACAATAAAATAATGATAAAAAATTCAAAATACAATCTTCAATAGAGTTAACAATGGAGGTGGAGGAGGCCTAGCTCATCTTCTGTAGGAAGACCTGTACACGGGAGTTTTGAACCATCTTTTTTCCCCAGTGTTTACACAAGGAAAGTTTTTTCATACCATCTTAATGGCATTTTTAATTAACCAGAAATATACATAAATAATAAATTTCCAGAAGCCTGATGAGGCTTGCAATCTAAAGCAACAATGTAATTAATTCCTACCAGGATGCATTCTCTATACACTGCCCTTCTTGGTCAAATAGAATGAGAGAGTAAATTTGGTTAAAAGTAGGGAGGAGGGGAAAGAAACCAAGTCAAACAGAAGAGCATGGGGCTGAGGAGACAAAAATACCTGTGACCAAAGAGTGACACAGCATGGGTGTTTTATTAATCTTGCAGAGCCCAGGGAGCAGTCCTGCCAAGGGTCTGTCCATGCTCCTCCCCATGGCCACCCCACCTGTGACAGGCAGAGAAATCCTCACCAGATCACTCAGCCTGGCCAGCCAGGGCTGGCACGGGCCCCAGCTCAGCCCAGCCCAGCCTGACTGAAGCAGGTGCTGGCTATTTTTATGTCCAAACTGCAGTTTACATCTGCCCTGTTCTCAAGTTCAAAGGGAGAAGCAGCCACAGCAGCCCCCCTGGGAAGCAGAGGGATGAAGGCTCAGCCGTGGAGGAAGAGGGGCTGGGGATGAGCCCTGGAGTGCTCTGCAGGAATGGGCTGCTCCAACCATCACAAACCAGCATTTGGCTGATGCTGCACACCCTGTGAGATGCCCAAAAGGCCTGAGCCCTCATCCCCCTGCACCACCCCACCCACCCCTGACAGCACCAGGGCAGGGGGTGAGCCTGGGCTGATCTCAGGGCTTGTGGATACTGAAATGCCTGCACATAAATAAAGGAGCCTGGCACTGAATTCCTGCATTTCAAAGGGCACTGAAGTAATAATCTAATCTTAAACTGATTTACAAGTGTTAGCTGATTCACCAGTTCACTCTCACACTACAGATCACAAAGTTCCCTATTTGGAACAGAATCAAGTGGCCAGGTATGTGCAAGGAATCGTGTCCACAGCAGCTCACTGCAAATTGAGAATGACTTGAAAATCCACTTCAAGTAAGTCATCCTCCTGCTACGAAAATCTCAGTTTCTAGGATTAGAGACCTTTTGGAAGATTATTAATTCCCTCATCTCACAGTTAGGGTGCCAGAATTACTATATCCCAGACTGTACCTGAAGTCATTCAGTGAAAGCAGATTTCCCATCAGGGACCATCTTTTCAGTGAGATCCATTACATATCTCAGGGTTTGACTGAAGTATTTAGTATCCTTTTTTTCCCCCCGACAAACACAAGAGCTGAGCAGTCTTCTAATCTTCAATATCATAAATGCCCAGCTTCTACAGCTGCAGTAATTAAACCAACTTCTCATTCTATTACCCACATCAAGTCTCTTCCTCAGCATCTGCTCTATTCCCACACTGCACTCCTCAATCAAACCAAGATAAGCTATTTTCTAAGATCAGCTGACTTGTCTGTCCCTCAAGACATCACTGGAGCCAAAAGGATTCTGAGCAGATATGATGCATCTTGCTAAATATCCAAAAGGTCTCTTTTAAAGGAAAAAAAAAAAAAAAAAGTAGACGTCAATGCCAGTGGTTATTTTTAGCACCTGAGTTGTTCTATATTTATTCCTTTATGTCTTTCTAAAAGAAGCACAATCTCTGATGAAGCATTACCATAAAATACACCCTACTGGGAAGTCTGCTTTATGACTCCTGACTACTGAGCACTGCAACAAGTACATCACACATCACACCACCCATTCAACCACACAAGATTAAGGGTGCACACAGAAAAATGCTTCCTCAGTTCCAAAGAAGTGCTTATAACAACCCAAACCCAAAAACCAACCCATCCACACAGAAAGCAAACTCCTCAGTATAATCTGTCATTCTGATTAGATGCCACTCTTCAGACTCAAGCTTAAAAACTGCCACTTTTAAGTATTTCTAATTGTCTAACCCCCCCAAAAAACCCTCCAGAGACACCTTGTGAGTTACCTGTTAAAAACAACACAAACCACAACCCCAAACTCCAGGACAAACCATACTGCAACAAACCCTTAAATTAGCAGGAACAGCAGCAGCTCAGCTCATACAAATACTCAAACTATAAAAGACAACTTAATTTCTTCCTTATCCTCTTCCCTTACGGCTTTTACCTTCTCACCCTGAAGACTCCTGGCCCTCTACCACCAGTATATTTACCCCAATAACCCTGTGCCTCTGATCTTATGCAAATTAGCTGAAGATTTATTTTCAAGGACAAGGTACAGTTAATCAAAGGTGTGGTGTGGCTTATAGTGTGGGAAGTGATATGTCAAATGAACAGGAAAAGCAGAACTGTGTCAAGGAAGCTTCTGCTAGTTGCAGTAAACTTTCACTAAAAGAAGAAAATAGTTTAAGACAGGGTCTTACATTAACAAAACTGGGAAGAAAACTTGCATTTTGAAGCTAACAGTATTTGAATTTGCTGCTCTGGAAAGACAGCTGTTATCTAGCCACAGCTATTTTAGATTTTTGCATTATGCCAGATCTCTCAACACATCCATTGAAACAGCAGGAGTTGGGATGGGGTGGGGAAAGACAATACATACCTCTGTGTGTTAGCTTGAAATCTCTCTCTCCTCTGACCTTGAAGAGCTCTGTTTTCCTTCCAGGTACTCCCTACCTATAAGACAGACATGTTCCATCATTCAGCCGTGCCCTTTAAGTATTTTACCAACTGGCACTACCTACACATGGACAGCTCTCTGATCCCAGGGTAAACAACAGATGGCTGAGGGACTCCAGAGTATGAAACCATGCTCAGCACACACACTGGTATCAGATAAATAGGTTTGGTCAGTGGCAGGTTATTACAACCTTCATACAGTGCAAATCACCCAAGTCACAGATTTTCCACAAGGTAAAAGTGTGGATCTTCAAAAAAAATAATACACTTTGGAAGTTAAAAACATACATGCCCTAATTACCTCAATCTCAGACTGACCTTTGTATATTTGTCTACAAAGACCTTGAACTACGTAACTGTTGCACTATGGAAGCCAGAACGACACCAGGTTAATTTAAAAACAAGCTGTCCTGAAAGCTTTTAACTGAGCAAACCCACCTAACTCTGTCTTGTTGTGAAATATTTTCTCTACTAATTAAAATGTTTCTCATGCAGCTGGAATTTCATTTTAGTCTTCTGGAGAAAACTGAAGACAAGCAAATATCTAGTTTGAATTCAAGGATCCTCTTGTCATAGCAACATAGAATTCACCAAAAAAGGCAATCCTCTCACTATTTCTCCTCCTCTACTGATAAAAAGTAAGTTTCGCTATCACTGTAAAGTACCCCAAAGCAAGAAAGTAGAAGCATGCAAAACTTTAGTGGGAAATCAGATGCTTTTTATCCTCTCTGATTATTAAAAACAAACAACAAAACACATACACTAAGGAAAATGAAGTTAGTTTTGCTTAAGGAAAGTTCATCTGTGGCAGAAGGAGCACATCTGATTTATTCTTATTTCCTAGATTAAAAGCTACTTAGTTCACATGACAATTCTGAGGCAGTTTGTCTACCTTTTGTGAATTAAATATTCCCTTTTTCAAAATGGATTAAATTCCAGAGTAAGCATGTCAAGAGAAGTTTGTTCAGAAACCTGCACTGCGAATGAAATGGGGTTTGCCTCTTTGCAATCTTCATTTTCTTCTATGATTTAATGCCCAAACTTAGCTGTTATCAGGATTTTTTTAGTATTTGAGTGTCAAAGTGACCACATACAACCTGTGCACTGAAAGGCAACACACAGGTCTAACCCATTTGTAATTAGAGTTGCTCACATGTCCTGCTCAGCTCCCTGATGTGCTCCTCTGAGCAGACATCCCCCAGATCCCAGCTGGTTCCTCAACACAGGCCACAAACACAAAGCTCCCAAGGACACAGAAAACCGAGGGGGTCACTCCCTGGACCAGCCGTGAGCACACAAGGGGCAAAAATAACTTTTCAGAGAAATTAAGACTGCAATGTGACCTCTGGCACCTGCCCCTGCTATGAGAAGGTGGAGAGAGCAACAAGGGAAGTCCAGCAAGAACACATCCAATGCCAGACACACCAGCATCAAAGGCAGCAGCTAAACAGAGGGCTAAGTAGCTCCCTTTGCACTTTTATAAGTAATGCACTTTTATATTTGATGTTAACAACCATTTCTGCAGCTCTCAATCCTTTGTGATCTGCTTTGCCTTCCGCTGAGGCCCCTCCAGCCTCTTGTGCCACTGTTCTTTCCTCAGTATTTGCCCTGCCTTCTGTCATCTTCCTCATCATTGCTGAACACCACCACTATTTTCAGCTTTATTTGGTATCATTCTGCTTCAAAATGTCCTTTCCCAAGACAAAGATGAGCACAGAAGCATGGTCTGTTGGTTTATATTGCCTTCCAAATAAACCTGGCCTAAATCCCCCATAGGCACACTTGGGATATGGGACACCTGGGTGGTTTGTTATATTCACTGGTTATCCTAGTCCTAAAAACTCTAGGCACCACTGCCTTCCCTCAGCAATTCCTTCCCTTGAGATGCCAGCAGCTAACAGAGGTTTTGCTAAATTTGCCTTCCCTTCCCCAGCCCAGCAAAGCACAGACACCACTCCACGTGAGGCGTCTCAACGCCCTGAAGCCCGCTCCCCTTGAGGTCTCCTCAAGGAAGGGGACAGGAGGCACAAACCTGGAAATGAAGAAGATCCAAAGGGCTGGAGGCCCAGCAAAAATGCTGTATAGGGTAATCAAAAGGGACAAAAGGTGAATGTGCACACACATGTGTGAAACATGTGGGAGGCATGAAAACACGGGGAGGGCAGGTTAAGTAGATTCAGGATCCATCTCTTGCTTTTTATTCATCAGTGCTCAAGCACTAATAAGTCATGGCACAAAGTTTTGTTCCCCTGTTCCACTATGTCCATTCCAAGATACTCATCACAATGGTTTTCCTCTGTGACAAGTGTCTTATGACAAGATGAGACCCATGCTGGAGACTCCAACTTTTTGGAGCAGATGTGTGAGGCTGAAATGACCTCCTCAGTGTCCACAGCAGTCACACAGATATTTGCAGATATTTGCATCCAGCCTTTTGTGCAGGTAGAACCAGGTGCCACCTCCATCAGGCAAGACACAAGGTCCTGGCCTGGAAATACCTTCCCATGGCCTGCAGTCAGCAGGAATAGCAAAGAGCTGTCCCCACTTTTATTTAACAGTGGTCCTGGTCTAGGCACCAGGCTGGAGTCAATACTGCTCACGCTGCCTGGGGATCCACAGAAGGCAAAGGACTAGGTTTCTTTGTTGAAAACTCCCATTACATGGAGGTAAACTGTCTGGAAGACATCCTTGGGAACCCTGACCATAACTACACCTACCCCACATCAGCTTAGAACTCCTAAGGACTGAGGTTCACAAGACTCTACAGGTGACAGTCGCTCTCTTGAGCAAGGCCTGAGCTGCTAAAATTCCATTCAAGGACACCACAGGGTGGAAGAAGGCTTTGACTGTGCCTCTTCTCACAGCAAAACTCTGTGCCTGCTCCTTATCATTTCACACATTGAGAGGAATGGCATCCAGCTGGATCAAGCTTCTTCACTGGGCCAGAGAAAAAGCAGCTGCAAAGCTTGAGAGAAAGCTCCTTTTCTGTCTTCCCCAAAAAACAGGATGTGCACAAAGGTGAGACCCTGGTCTTTTGGGTGTGCTTCTGGAGAGCTGATGGTGAAAATCACCCAGCCCCTGACACCACCCTAATCTCAGAAATCCAGTGAGGATTCAGGCAGCCAGTTCCACAGGTCACTCAAGGGAGCAGGAAGAGAAATAAAGTTTGTTCCCACAAGGGGCTTACACAGACACCACTGTCAGGGAAATGACACTCTAGCTTCATCCCTGTGAAATGGGGAAGAGGATAATTTGACACTTCCTGGAGCAACAGCCCAAGGAGCAGAGATCCAGGGGACAGGTTTCCTCCAGAGACCTCTGCAGCACATGCACAGGAAGGACAGTCAGTCGAGGGACCAGGATACCTCAAATGTAAAGGATATGAAGAAGACAAAGCAAGGAAAACCGGAATCTGCTCTCCTGGCCTGCTCATACTGCACTGCACATGGGATCAAAGCAGACACAGCCACTGAGCTCCACTGGCAAAGGGATACTCTCCTGTGTGGAGAAAAACCCCCAGAGAACAGCTCCAAAATCCCAGCCAAAGCCCAGCATTGGCACTGAGGAGAAGAGAGGACTTCTGCTAAAAAGCATTATGAGAATTATGTGCCATACTGCAGCACAGTTCTGTTCTTGGGGGTTTGTTTGTCTTTATAAATTTTGCTTCAGATATCTGATGGACAGGTAAATTTTCAATCTTCCTTACAATATGTACCTTTCTCACTGTGGTTACAATCGCCACAGCTACTAGAAAAAAACAGGGATTAGCATGTCTGTTTGAACTACTGATAAAGACAGAGAAGCACTTTGAGCAATATCCTGAGTCTGAACATTTCACATGGATGTATTTTCCCCCCTTCCTCCTCCAAGCACGACATTCAAACACCCAGAGGTTATCACACACAGCTAGTATTAAGCAGCCTCTCAGGATATGAATCCCATGGGCTCAGGGCAGATTGCTGTAGCAGCCTGTTTCTCCTTCAGTGGACTCTGTGCTGATTCACAAGGCACAATGAAGAGCTCAGGGCAAGGGCAGGACTCCACTTTGGCACGCACCCTGCCAGGCAATGCAGCCACTGCTACTCCAGGTTCTACTCTAAAGCTTGAGCAGTGCTGCTATAAGAAAGGCCAGAAGGTCCAACTTGGTCAAAAACAAGTTAGGGGGTAACCTAATAGAGTCTAAGCAGGGTGGATGACAGGGGCAATCCTTACAATCATTTTTTTTTACTTTTTTTTTTTTTTTTTTACAGAGTTCTCTTCTTGTGTCCCAGAGCAGCCAGAGTACTGCAGCAAGTAACACCACCAAGTACTTCATTGAACCATTGCTTTCCAAACATTTTCTTTCCACAGCTTGCCACAAAGCATCACCCACTCCCACTGCTTCAGATATGCTCTGAAGATGTCTCCTACCCTGAGACTCCCTGTCTCCACTATTCTGGATACTCATCCAGAACCTACAGAAAGAAGGTAACAAAGGAGAGAGGGAAGGTTTCCTTACATCCAGGCTCATCCTGACACGAATGACATGAGGAGCAATATTTTAACTCAGTGTTTATGGAAAATCCCAAATCTTTATTAATATATTAGAGACACGAGCAACATGAGGAGCAATATTTTAACTCAAGTGTTTATGGAAAATCCCAAATCTTTATTAATATATTAGAGACTAAAAGAATTTTTCAGTAATCTGTTGTTCTGTTTCTTTGCTTTCTCTGCTCCTGCTCTATATATAATAGATGCTGGCTTATTCTCCAGCCAGAAGCACTGAGCCACTGAAATCTGAGAGAAAGCAGATCTCTCATGCACTCACTTTATTGGCACCTAGATGTAAATCCTCAGTGTTGGCTCCCCAATTAGAGAAAAACCAGCTGCAGAACAAAAGGAGTATATCTCTTTATCAGGCAGTTCACTTCTCTTACAGGGGCTGGACAACAGAGGACAGCCAATCTGGAGGGGCAGGGATGAAAAGAATAAAAATGGTCAGTGCAGGGAACAAACTAAGCAGATCTGGCAGCTGCCTGCAAAGGGGGACAGAAACAGTTCTACTTCCAGATGGGATAACAGGACCCTCAGAAACACACATGATAAATCCTTACCAGAGCTGTACACTCACACCTAGTGCCTTCCATTCCTGTTCATGTCTGGACAATACTCTGAAGCCTGGGGAAAGGACTAATTTGAGCACAGCTCTTCACTGGGCTGATGAATCAGCTCTCCAGTGTGCATTCTCCTTAGGGAGAAAAGGGAGAATTGGCAGAGGACAGCACTGCAGAAGACAGCAATACAAGGAAACAGCTGCTGAATTTGATGCAGAAGCAGCCCATCGTGTGGGGAACATTTTGGTGCAGTGTTCTTGGCCAAAATCCTCATCCCCAGCCGAGCACATCCTCCAGCATGAAAGGAACAAGCACATTTCCCTTAGGAAATTCACAGGCGTTCCAACTCCAAAGTGCTGGCACAGCAAAACCCAAGGCTCTTGGTACTGCACATGCAAGTAATAACAAGACAGAAAATGTTCTGTAAAACATGGCAAATATCAAGGGAAAGACATATCCATGATTCTGTCCTTGAAAGGACTGCAGTTGTGTGCACCCAAAAGTGATGAGCTTGTCACATGCCCACATCTGTATTTCATGAAACCTGTACAAGTTTGAGGGTAGTTTTTACAACACCTTGAGGTCCACTGGCCTTAAATCTGTACTGTTAACTTCACTCACTAACCTTTCATAAAGTTAAATGCAAAATGAACTTCAAGTCTTTTCTATAAAATTAATTTATAAAACCCTTAAAAATCCTCAGAATAAAACAAAAGTATGAAGCACCAGGTAGGGCCTCTATACGCTATAAATGCTCACTTCCATAGGCAAAAACATCTTCAGGAGAGGCTTCTACAGGTAAGGGATGCAGAATCCATGCAGTTCAATTTCCTCCTCTCCATGCAAAGGCAAAAAACATCCCTGGAAGTGTTCAAGGCCAGGTTGGATGGAGTCCTGAGCAACCTGGTCTAGTGGAAGGTGTCCTTGCTCACGGCAGGGGTGTAGGAATGAGATGGTCTTCAAAGTCCCTTTCCAACCCCTCCCATTCCATGACGCTATTGATGATTCTATGAAGCACATAACAGAAAATTACAACTGCAAATGTGCTCCAAGGGCTCTTCACACAACTCAATCTGTTCCACCAAGCAATTTTTATACTTTGAGGAACAGAAGTGGGTTTATATTCCTGTGCCAGACTGACTGGTTGTCTCCTTTTTCCTTGGAAGTAAAAAAAAACCCCCTTCTCTCAATTCTCTCAGCACAGAGATAAGGATCTAACTTCAGAGAACTGCAAGTAACTTGACCTTTTAATTTTTCCTAATGCTTCACATGTGTCCCATCAGTAGCAGAGTAATGTTTTCCTTATTTGTTCTTTTCCTGCACAGAAGAAAAGAGCTTTCAGTCTGTGTGAAAGACTATGCCTTGGGCACTCCCCATGGGTCTCTTATTGTTCACTGTAACTTATTTCTCCTGCTGGAAACTGGAGACTCATTCACCAGATTTCTCTGGTGACAGGTATAATAAGAGACAAGCAGATAACTTCTATTGCATCTCTGGACACCTGCTCTGAAAGGGTTTTCTGTTCCTGCACGCTGTTATTTGAACACATATTTGACCTTTCCAAGGCAAGCGCCAGTTTTCCACAGAAAAGCCTTGGTCTGCCTGTCACACTGAAGGGTGGTAAAAATCCACTTGTTCTCCTCAAATATCTTCCAGTTCTGTCTTCATGAATTGAGAAACCAACAGCCTCAAGGACTTATTTCCAGTTCTGCAAAACACAGGGCTTAAAGCAAACAGGGCCATACTGTTGTAATACAAATACAACCGTGGCACTGCCTATCAGGATTGTAAAAATACAGAGTCCGGTGAAGGAGTCCTGCTGGTTTTTTCATGAGTTTTTTTCCATGTGACCAAAAGGTATACTTTCCCCAAAAAAAGCCTTGACAGGAACCTGGCAAAGCCAAGCAGCAGAATATAAAAAAAAATTTTAAATGCTGAGCCACTGAAAACTAAGGGAGGGCTCTACATACACAGCAAATTCCTGAGCCTGGTGAGACTCAGGACTTGAGATGATTGTTTCCTCCAAAGTCAGCCTGAAGAGTAGAACCATACTAACAGCCTTCTAGTATTCACTCAATGGATTTCAAACCAGTCAGTAACTCTACCCAAAAGGCATAAAAATTAGGTCCTGAAGAAATGGTGAAGAGGAAAACATGCACATGAGGTTTTGGGACAGTTCTTGAGCGAAGGGAGGAAGAGCAGATAAAGAAAACTCCATCAGAGAGGCAGGAGAAGCAATGGGAGTGAACAAAGATGCTGGATGAAACTAAAAAACAAAGAGGTCACAAGCCACATACTCCAGCAAAGACCAGCATCCCCTGGAACAACTTCCCAAGGGTCAGAATAGTCTTTGTAACCAAAAAATTTTTAAATCAAGTTTGGAAGCTTTCCTTGAGAGAAATTACAGTTTGCACACAGATTTATGAGACATGGGTTCATGCCTGGCATAATTCCTACACCCTCTAATTTTGGCTTGTGACTTGAAAAGCCAAGGAGGGGCTCTGCAAAGGGATCAGGGAATGAAAAACGGGAAGGAAAAGAAAGTAAGAGAAAGTACAGAAAAAGATACAGAAGGAAACAAAGAAACCATACTGATAATGAGGAAGAATGAGTAAAAGCAGCCTAAAAAGATAAACTAAAAGTATGTATGCAGTAAGTGGATTTCTTTTAGTAGAAGATGTGTGGGAGAAAATAAATGAAATAAGAGAAAACAATTCTGTGCAGGAAACAGTTCTGGGGCTGGAGCAGGGCAAGCAGGGGTCATGTGGGAAAAGATGACAACTTTATTTGCTTTTTCTCTCAGATCACTGAGTATTTCAAAGATGACTTTTCCAAGCACAAGATTTCCTGTACCAGAGACAGGGAGCCTGGCTCCATCTGGACATGCAACACACTGACCAGTGTGTACAAAATCCCACATGACAATAAGCCAGAAAAATGCTACATATTCACCCTGACTCTTCTGGGTGACAAATCCCCTGTTCCAAGCAAAATGTGGGAGCAGATGCTCTGTTAAACTCACTTTATTCCTCTCCATGCTGCCCTGATCAATACAGCTGTTGTTCATTTACTTTTTTTAAGCTCCATGACAAGGGAAAGCAGCGAAACTTTACCTGGACACCAGCTCTGGGGTGGGATCAGATGTGTGCAGGCATTGTGATCTATGCAGAGGGAAAGGGGACACCAGGAACAGGGACACAAAGGCAAGGGACTGCCCAGCCAGGCTCTTTCTACTGCCTTCTTTAAGCAACAGCTACAGGATCCAGTAACAACAACCAAATTAAAAGGGTTTGCCACATCATGGTGTAAGTTCAGGTCTTTATAGTCAAGAGTAGCTCAGGTGGAAAACTGTACAGGACAGATCAAAACATCCTGAGTGATTCATTAGGCACAGAGGCTTCAAAGCAGGCTGGTTTGTCTCGTTTACAGCTCTATCAATGAAACCAATCAGCCTCCCTGAACACAGCAAGAAAGTTTATTTAGGGCAGCACAGCAGGCTCCTCTCACCTCTGCTAGGCACAGGATGATAGCAACTTCCAAGGGGTGCTGGAAGGGATCAATTCCCTCACCAGATCCAAGTTTACTTCTGTCTTTGCTCTAAAAATCACATCCAGCAAAACACACAACAGAAACTTCCAAGAGGACAAACACTGCATGAAAGCTAACAGCGGCTGAGCCCTGTCCTAGGCAGAAAATGCACACAGCATCATATGCACACAAAAAGCCATAGGCAAAAACTCACTTAGGGAAAATAAATCTGCTAAAAGTCTAAGGGAATTAAAACCAGGCAGCTTTACTACATCCTCTTTTACTTCCACCTATATGTTTCATCCACTAAGGAAAACAAAAAAAAACAAAAAAAAAAAACCCAACCCAAAGACAAAATAATTTTAATATCTCTGCATATTGCCCCTGCAATATGCAGAGATATTAAAAAATATGTTTTGCCTCCTATCAATCCTACAGTCTCTTTGCAAATGGTGCAAAACTACCCTGGACACAGCTGGATCAGCTCAGTGAGCCTCACACTGCACGGGGTGGTGCCAAGCAGCATTCACTCTGGAGGTATCAGAAGAAACAGAAAAAGCCCTGCTCATGCACAGATAGACTTGAACAACTCCAGAATGACTCAAGGAGAAGGGAATAATTATTCCTGAGCACTACAGACAGCTGGCAATTTACTCACACCACATGCAGAAAGACTTTTGAGCATTCAGCAGCACAGTCAAAGAGATTTATTCCTTCTTGCGTGTGCCTCTCTCTTCCTGTGCTTCCAGTCTCTCTGCTCCTGGGAGCTCCATTATTTGTGGTAAAGTGTATTCCTTTTTAATCTACCTGCTGTTTTCCAGATTCATTTCACAGCATGGATTTTAAAGTTTTAAAATCAAAGAGAAAAAGAAATCACAACATTTGACCATGGGAAACTAACACTAGGCAAATAAGCAAGCTGGGTTTTTTTTTCCCTTTCTCTGTATAAAATTTCTAAACACAAAGAAAGGCAATGGAAAAAAAAAAAAAAAAAAAAAAAAGATAAATGAACAATCAAATTCCAAAAAACAGATTTCTCCTTGTCATTTAAATTTGACAGATCTGGGTCCTGCAGTAAGACTGACTGCCTGCAATCTCCACCAAAAAAACCCAACTGCATCCATATATCAGTAGTCTGTTTTCACACCTCTTTGTCAGCCTGAGTACAGGGTTAGGCTTTCCCTGATTCTTATTTTCCAGGTGCCACAAGAGGCTAAAATGGAACAGTAGACCCACTTTCTATAAAAAGAAATTAAAAAGAAGTGAGGTGCCTCTCTATATCCATCACATTCACTTATTTCCATATAGGAAGCAAAAGATGTCTCCTTATTATCCTCAGAGGGAACAGAAATACATGAATAAAGACAACTTTTCCTAAGTGGATGAGAAATTTAAAAAGTAATTGCTGTTTCAGGAATATGGGATCCATAAAACAGTATTAGTAACTAAAGGTTAAAATATTTACTGGCATATAGAAAACAGAATTCCATGCTGACAGATCATCCCAAGTATAGCACATTCAGTGGTAAATAGATTAAGACCACATATTCACTCCAGAGGTGACATGTAAGGGAATTGTAGTGACAGGACAAGGAGTAACCAGTACAAACTGAAAGAGGAGAAGTTTAGGCTAGATACTAGGCAGAAATTCATTACTGTGAGGGTGGTCAGACACTGGAACAGGTTGCCCAGGAAGGTTGCGGATGCCCTGGAAGTGTTCAAAGCCAGGCTGGATGGGGCTTGGAGCCACCTGGCTCCAGGTGTCCATGCCCATGGCAGGAGGGTTTGGAACAAAACCATCTTTAAGATCCCTTCCAACCACTGGACATTGTATGATTCTGTGATTACAGCTTTTCTTTAACAAGTTCCCAACTCCACTTTGCCCTCCAGCACAAACATCACCTTGAAATATCAAATCCCAAACCACATCTAACAAGCTGAGAAACGAGGCTGCCCCGTTCTTCCCACCAAAGAGCTGCTGTGGCAGAGATCCACAGGAACCACCCCTGGCTTACCCACTGCAGGGAAAGCTGCTCCAGGAGAGAGGAACCCACGAGGAATTCAGGCACCGCCAGAATTCCTGGCCTCAGCAGCACCTTCTGCTCACACAGCTCACCAGAGCTCACCTCAGGTTCAGCGCCCCAGAGGGACAGCCAGCTCCACATTCATGCCTTCTAAATCCAGGGATCTTTCTCCAAGGGAGTACCCCACTGGAGTGTATCCCAGGCACAAGGCTGGCCAGATGTGTTTGCACACCCTGCCACCTCCAGATGTGTCCAGCTGCAGGTCAGAGATGAGGCAGGCCGTGCTGGGATGGCCGTGTGCCGCAGGGCAGGCTCAGCGAGAGCAGCCCGCGAGCTCTGACCACACCTCAAAGCAGCCCTGGCGTCCTTCAGGGCCCTGCTGCAATCTCATGTTGCTTAAAATATAAATACCCCTTGGAAAAGGCACACAACCAGGGTAAAGGGCACAGGTAAAGCAAACACACAGCTGCCCTCTGGACCTCTGATGGGGTTTTTTTTTACGGTCACAAGGAAGGGTTATGATTCCTCACGAGTGCATTTTGCCAAGAGCCAGAATTGGCTTTTCAACCCCGTGTCCTGCCCCACTGCCCAGCCCTGACCACAGCGCTGCAGGCTCTGCTGTCACCTCCTTCCTGACCTAAATCCACCCTCTGCAAACTTTACCAGCCCCGCTGCCAGTGATTTGTCACACCACAAAGCAGCATTTCATTACAACCCCCAAACATCATTTGAAATATTTAGAAAGCACGAACTACATATTACTTACCCATTACAATTCTATAACACACTGCTGTGAGACTTTTTCAATGTACATACTGGCAAACAGAATATATTTTGACACATATTCAAGGTAGTGGCTGTACTTTAGACAAAGAAAATTAGGTAAAAATAAACAGAACGACTTCTGAAATCAGGCACATCAACCACTACTGCAATGAGCATTTGATGCACTTCAAAGGAAAGAATGTTTACTTCCAATAGTGCAATAATCTGGATGAAGCATAATTTTAAATGCTGGTCACTAGAGAGATGGGCATGATCTATAGGGAAGGTTTCTAGTTACTAATTTCTAGGTTTAAAGCTCTGCTTAGCAATTGATTCTTAAAAACAGCTCTGCTCCTGTCTTTCTCCTGGACATTGAAAAAAAACTAAGAGAAAAGGAATATATATGTAAACTGCCCCCTCCCAAAACTTCTCCCCTTCCATTCTATGCCTTGCCTCCTAGAAGGTTATTCAAAAATAGTAAATACTTACCCAAAATACTGAACAACTGAATCTATATAGACCTATATAAGAGGAGTCATAACAAAAACAGTCTTAGTGAACAAGTAATCTGTACCACCTTAACATCTGAGAGGTATTCAGACAAAAAGAACAACAACATTCAGAGACTTCTTGAACCTTACCCCAATTTCTCCTACTATCTACACTCATCTTTCTTTCCACAGCTCAGGATGGTTGTCATATTTTTTTTCTAAGGCAGTTTGCAACAACAATCCCTTTAAGTCCAAGTCACTCTTTAGGAATGATGATAAAATTAAAAATAAAAAAGCAACTTCATTCAGGAATCCTGAAATCAAAAGGACTTAAACATTTATCAGAGTGTTGTCCTCTGGATAACAGAGGATTGGAAAGCACAGAGGTGCAAGTCATTTTTGATAGGGAATGACCTCTCTCTTCACAGGACAAATATTTTTCCAAAGCTGCTAATCCCTGGAATTGTTTTATTTTGTTTCTTCAGACCATCACAGCTACCACAAAGCTATCACACAGTGTTTAGTTTGGAAGTAGTGTGTTAAAAGACAATGGGAAAGTTGGGGGGGGGGGGAAATCTCACCATACCAATCACTACCTTATTCCTTCTGCCTTGATCATAGCAGAGGAATTTCATTTCACTGAAATGGGAATAATACTGGGGGCCAGAAACAGGGGAGACAGCAAGCAAGCACTTTACAGGCATTGCTCAGCTGCCTATAAACTATTTAATGCATAATAAAAAAAAACTTGGTCACAACAATAATGAAAATACTAAGGCTTACAGCACTTGCAGTTCCATAAGTATCTATCTCTCAAGGCAGAGTACTCCTACTTCTATACATCTGCATTTTTGCAATGTCCCTTTATTATTGATTAGTCAGAGACCTTAATTTCAGAGTGGTTTTCGAGTCCTATAGCCATGAAATCACATCTTCAAGACAGTCAAATAATCTAAACTGAATTAAGGCACTGACCTATGGGTGTATTTGCATATTGGAACTTAAAGCATTTGGACACACACAGGAAGGCAGGGAGATTAAAAGATGGCTGAGGTTTGAGGATAATGCTTCTAGGTTAAAGGGCAGAGAAAAGTTGCTCCTTGAACTTCTAACCAACATTTATGGAAGAGATCTGGGTTTCTAAATATAGCACCAAGAGACGTTTTTAGATGTTTCCAACACACATCTACAACATCCACACAGGACTGGCAGATGCCACACTGGACCATTGGGAAACCAGTGCCCTTTGAGAGTGGTGGCTCCAGGCCAGGAGAAACACCCTGAACTGCCTAAAGGGAGATGCTCAGCTAGACAAGCCATGCCACAAGTCTCTACAACGTTTAATTAAACAGAGATTACAGTTTAAAACCAGCCTGGTCCCTCCATCCTGTTGCCTTCCAGAGAGTTCATTTGGTGGATGGACACATGATTTCAGTGTGCAGGAAAAAAGCTACTGTCTCAGAGTAAATATTTTTTTTATATTTTGCCTGGTATCAGTCTGTCTGAATACACTTCTGAGAATAGTGAGCACAAGAGAAGGAGCACATAATAAAAAACCTGAGATCACAGGAGGAAAGTGGAAGGTAGCAACAGGAAAGGTCTAGGCTTTCACAACACATCAAGGGATTTATAACACTATTTCCCTCTATTACTTTGTGAGAGATCATGGCAGTTTCTCTCTCTCTTCAAAAAAAGAAAATCAATCAAGCTCCAATATGAAAAAGCATACATGATGAACTCAAATCCCCTCCAGATTTTAAATATCAGACATTATAGATATTAACTACCTGATATGCACACTTCATGCTTTTGGAAAGTGTTTTCTAAGCTCACGGAGCCATCCTGCTCTCCAAGGCCACAACGATTGCTAATGGGAACCACCATGATATGGTGAACAAAGCTGACACCTTGTAGACTCCAAATACTCTGCCTTAATTTACTAGAATGCTTTATATGTTTACTCTGCTCAGTGGCAAGTACTTTAAGTCTCAAGTTCATACTAGCAATGAAACAGGTCAAAACAAAATATGTCCATGCCTGATATACAGAAAAACCACTATGCCAAGAGGAAATGGTTTTGTCCCCCTTTGGGCTTTATTACTTTCTCCAACACATTTCTCTTAGTCAAAAGTACATTTAATACAAAACAGAAATTAGTGTTCCAAAGTCTGAAATGAAACCATGTCAGGAAAGCCAATCACTGCCAATGGGAAGGACCCATTGTAAAAATTAGTTTGAACACTCCAATTTCTTCTGACTTCTATTGTGAGCAGTGCCCAGCAACCAAAACATGCCCATACAAAATGAATCAGCCCTGACTGAAATTTGATTTTTGACCCGATTACATTCCTCCTCCCAAAATAACCTGTCATTAAAGAACTAAAAAAGCAGCAGTCAAGAACTGGCCAACATAACCAAAATCTTTAGTGGTTAGCACAGCCCCTTCCACATGCAGAAACTCTCACTTCCATCACAAGAACTGCAAAGCTGTCTGTGATAAGTTAACAACTGAACAAGTTTCAAGAGAGGATTTCTACATAAATTAGGACTGCGTCCAGACCCGAGGCAGAAAACTAGGACTCCCAAAAAAAGGAAGCGATAATGGATCTTAAAAAATGGGCAGCAGCTCTTAAATGGCTGTAAGAGCCTTTCAGGGAGCAGGCTGAGCCTCTTGGCCTCTGACAAAGCAGCACCAAGCCCTGGTGGGACACAGGGGGAAGAAGCAGCAGAAACAACTTCATGACTGAGTTCCTAGTGGAGAAAATAATTTGACAAACAGCACATTCAAGATGCGACAGATCCCAAGGAAGCAAGAGGAAAGATGCCACAGGAATTTAGAATAAGACAGGCAACAGGAGTCCCAGAAAGCAACAGGCTGAACAGATGATGCTGCACAGACCCCACAGCATCTCCCTGGCACATTCCTCTCCTCCAACCCAGACCACCCCTAGACCTGCTGGCTTAGCTCACAGCTGAACAAACAGCAGCAGCTGCCCAAATGTGGACCTGCTACATTCAGGTTGCCTACAGACGGACTTGGCAGAGAACAGCAGCCCCCACCCCACGGCAACATGAATGTTAAATCCAAGAAAAACCAGGAATAAAGGCCATTTTCACCCCCTTCATGCTCCTCCTCTTTCCTCCACACAAAACTTGTGCCATAAAATGGTCAGAGGTGCATGAACAGCAAAGAAACCTGAAGAAAACCTGATCTGAGTATACTGGAAGCACAGAAATGAAGCCCATGAAGATGAAGCACTGCCAGTACAATTGCTGCATCTGTCATGCTGTGCAGCATTAAACTTACCTGCTTGTTACTGTGATTTGGCAACTGATTCTAAATGCCTAAAAAAGGGCCCTGACAAAACCCACAATAAGTGGGATGAAACAAGGAAGAGAAGGAGGAGGATGTGAACAAGAGAAAATTACACCAGGATAAGTTGGAGATGCACAATTTCACCTGTCTGAGAAGATCCGCCCCTCTCTAGAAGACATACAAGTTAAAATTTCAAGCAAAAAAGCTCAGTGCAGGGGGAAAAAAAAAAAAAAACCAGTTTGTAATCAGGTTGTATTTTCTTGAAGCTGCTGGAACTTGTTAAACACCACTGCTGTAAGCCAGACACCCCTACAGAGAGGACCTGTATCGGTGTAGTGTGGATTTTAATTTGTGTAACAACTATTTGCAGGTTTAGAAGCACACAGCTAATGAGGACTCGCTGGCTATCCAGAGGAAATATGTACTGTGGGGTGCAGGTAACTGGCTTTCTGCTGCTCATACCCTCTCTCAAACGTGTAATTCCACCAGATTTGTGAACTCCAAACACTACATTATCTGCAAAACAGTCTTCCAAGGTGGAGGGTCCATTTACCTCACATAACATCCAAAATGATTCCAGTGGACAGAACCCCATCTTAATGTTGTCCTGGAATTAAGGTAGAAACACAGCAGGGTGCCCCTCTCAGAGCATCTGGTATTTTGAAAACCAGCAAATTACAGATTCCCCCAAAAGCTACTGAATTATCAAATGGAGGCTCAGTTTCTGTTAGTTCTGCCTGCCCTATGTAGGCCCCATAGCCAGCAGCAGAAGACTGAATCTCCTTGTGGTCAGGAGCCAAGTTGTGCCTCATTTACTCTAGAAATACACACATTTTTGATGCTTTATTGATACACAGCTGATGAGAGCTCAGCACTGCCAAGGTGACATGCTGGCCATTGCTGGGAAGAGAACTCCAAGAACAAGATGCTCCACTTGCACCTCCTCGCACGGAGCATCCCAGATTGCCCGTGTTTTACCAACACACAGAGACCACATGTCCTGCCAAATAATTTTAGGCTCACCACTCACCAAAGAAATCAATTCAGGAAGCTGGATGGTATTTCTTTTCAGCTCACAGAGTGACAGACCATCACAGTCCATAAATTTTCTGGTACTTCATCTCAGATGCTTGCTAGCGAAGCGTTCGCTGGTGCAGGGAGCCAGGAACTTGACTCAGATTTTAATTCAGTGCTTATGGTTCTGCAAAACTCCTTCAGCACCCACCAGCTTCGTGCAGTGGCTGCAATACCAAAAAGGCAAGCAGGACTGTGCTGTAGAGAGAACCAGCACCTGCATTTAAATTCTGTGGGCACTCACCCGGCCTTTCAGCTTTTGTTTAGTGAGCTCCATGCATTCCTGGTAGTTACAACTCTCCTCTGGCTGGTCATCAGGAATTCATTGTGCCACAGAAACTCACTGAGAGCCCAAAGGCTGAAAAAAACAGCAAGCTGAAGGCACCATGGTCGTTCTGGTGCACCTGTTTTGAGGCTGATCTCTAAGGTCACCACCTTCAAGGCTTTGCTCCACGTTCTCCATGGAACACACATGGATTGCCAGTGAATTGTTTCACGTTCTCAGAGAGGAAGGTAAGAAGCAGCCCCTATCTGAAAGAAGCACTTGACAGCAAAGCAAAAACACCAATATCCTTCCCAGGGTCATTTGATCTGACAGTCAGGGCAGCGCTGCCCTGTGCTGGAATTCACAGCACGTGAGGCTCCAAGAGTGGAGCAGGGTTGGAACACAAGTCTCTCCCAATATAAAATTTCAGTCTGTGCAGCTAAAGGAGATTTCCATAAGTCACCTAACCCAGCTGTCCCCAACCTTTGACAGCAAAGCTTCTCCATCACCTTGTACTTCTCTTCATCATGACTACTAATTTCTTGCCTTCCACCCCCTCCTAGCTTTTTTTTTTTTTTTTTTTTTTTTTTTTTTGCACAGCAACATAAGGATGAGCAGGAAAGGCCAGAGCTCACATTTTTTGGAACGCCCTGCCCTCTGCCACATCTCATAAGGGCTCATTTCCCACCAAGGACCAGGCACTCCAATACCCAGAAACAGCAAACCCCAACTCTTCTCCAGCATCTGCCAAGATCTTTTCTTTTTGAGTTCCTTCCGGCAACATCAATTTTACAACTCCTGCTTGGCAGCAGAAAGCTTCTTCCAAAGTTTTGCAGCTCTCCATTCTGCATTTTAAATCCCTAACTTGTGCTCTCCACATTTCACTTCCTTCTGCTCCTGCAGCAGGCTTTCAGGTGTTCTCTATGAATAACCATCTTGATACTTTAAACCTTCCCTTTATTCATGTTTTCTAGACATCTCTATGAATTTTTTTTTCCCACTGTTTTTCTTACAGCTTGGTCCACAGGAAAAGGTGCCTTCAGCTGCATGCCCCAGTCCAGCTCATGCCAAGGACAACCATTTTGCAAGTGTGTGTGTGTGTGTTTGTACCCTCATATGGGGTGCTTTGATTTTTTCTTTTGGAGTCAGAGAGAAAGGAAGGGTTTGGGGTTCTTGGGCATCTTGACACACATTCGAGTTTCAAACTGCTAAGTGGAAGCACTGCATTTTTGGTTATTATCAAAACAGGTATTTGGTAGGAATACAAGACAGCCTAGAGCTTTTTTCCCCTTTAGAAGCTTTGCCAACCTTGCTGTGTTAATGAACAGTGTTGAAAAAAAGCCTCCAGAGTAAATACAGAGGCACAAATGAATGCAGGCAATGGTATCACCAAAAATTGAGGCTGTTGTGATTAATTTTATTCTAAGAGAGGGTTAAAGAGTACCAGCAGACTCCTACATTCCAGACTAAATGGCAATGCCACTATAAATGATGGTGCCAACCTTTTTTTCACCCGTGTTGGTATTCCCACTGCACCGGGGAAGAGCAAGGAGCAAACTAATCAGGAGGGAGCCAATTTTATCTGCTCAGTGACAAAATCCTCCTACCCAGGAGAACTCCACCACTCCACACACTGGATCAGGCAGAAACCTCAAAAGAGAGGAAGGAACATGGCTCTGTTTCCTCTTTAGGGATCCAGGACAGTTCATGCTGGCCAACAAGAAAGGACAGGCCTGTGAGAGGAATGGGGAGGGGGGGAAAGGAGAAAAACTAAGTTGGTTATTTCAGGTCACCCAGTAAAACCAAGGCATCTGTGCAATGCTGCAAGGTTCACATCTAGAATTAAATTAATGAGGTTCAAAAAGACAGCTTATAAACACCACAGTATGCCTCAGCCATTCTTAATGCTTTTTGGCCTGAACCCATTGCTTTAAAAGCCAGCAGTTTTTTTCTTTTTTTTTTTTAACCAAGCCCACCCCTCCCACATACCTCCCTGCCACAGGGCAGCGATACAACAGACATTTCGCTCCAAATTAAATCCACTTCTTGAATGAAGAGGGTCAGGAGGATGAGGGCACTACACTTTAAAAAAGGGCATTAAAAAATAATTATGCTAAACCATGTATCAGCACAAATTAAAGAGACCGATACAACAGACATTTCGCTCCAAATTAAATCCACTTCTTGAATGAAGAGGGCACTACATCAGGAGGATGAGGGCACTACACTTTAAAAAAGGGCATTAAAAAATAATTATGCTAAACCATGTATCAGCACAAATTAAAGAGACAGTAAAATGCCTGCTTTCAGCTTGCTTAAACATTCAATTAAATAAGTCATCTAGGCAAGATTTTATTAAAATAAATCAACAGAGGAAATGCCTGTTAAACCAATGTGAAACCACATTCTTTTGGATGTTCTTTCACTGAGAAAGAAGTTTTCACTGCCATTATCAACCCAATCATGTTCTCAAAGGATGTGCCTTCCTTCACAGCAGCAAGAGTGTGAAGAGCAACCAGTGCTAGTTGCATATGCAATGCCAAGTGCAGTGAAGCTTCTGCTGGCTTCCCTGGTAGAAAACCACATCCTCCTCCTCTCCCAGGCCCAGCAAGCCAAGTTACCCACAGATAACCCCTGACAGCAGTTTATAGCTTCCGCTGGGAGCCATCAGGACAGGCATAGAATTGGAAGAGTGTAGATGGATGTAAAGTACAGCCTTTGCACCCTTCAGTGCCTTGAAGGAAAAGCAAAGGTTCAACCTCCAGACCAGATCCACCAACAAACACTGAGATCACTGCAGAAATTTCTCCTCATTGGAAAGTTGTTGGCAAAAGCTTCAATGTTAAAAAAAAACAGAGGTACCATCAAGAGGGTTTTGATATAGGCAGAGCTGCACCCAGGAGAGCAGTACACATCTAACATCATAACATACGTTTTTAATGGACATGTTTTCATTCTTAGACTCTAAGCTCCAAAAACCTTTACCATAAGTTATGGTCCTCAATTCACAGCTACAGCTGCAGCAGACAAGCTGAAGCAATGACATTTTATCCAATTTTTAAAGGTGAGGCTGAATGCCTTTTCTGGAGGCTGAGCAGGACCCAGGCAGCAAACGAGCCCATCCGTAGCAGGTCAGAGCCAAGGTCCACCCCACCTCATGACACATCCCTGGCAGCAGACAGCCACTGATGGCCAGGGAGGAGCAGAGGACCAGGGCAAGCACACCGTGACCCTGCTGCTGCTGCCCAGCATCCAGGGATCTGCAGCCAAGGCACTTCTCTGCTGCTGCCCTCTAAGCTCAGTTTAAGGCACCACTGCTGTTAGGCACTGAATGCAAACTCAGTCTTTGCAGAGCAGACAGAGGGCTCACTGAGTGCTTTCTAATGAATATTTGGGCAGGAAAGCTTGAAAGGAATCAGCAGTGTTTGGCAGCAATAGGTGTTGTACCAACACAGAAGACACTGGGGAAAAATGCAGCTGGAGAGTTAGGCCAGCCAGTTCAGCTTCCACTGACAGAAACAACTCAACTTGAGAAAATAAAAAGCAAACTGTGTTAGTCAAAGTACATCCTATTTCAGATTAAGCCATCTCAATTCCTAAAAGATTATATAAACAACATCCTTGCTACACTGCTAGCTAAATATGATATGCATCTGTTTTCAAGTAGTTGTCCTCTCCACAAGTAAGAGCAATACCACAGGCAAATTCAATAGGAAAACCACTTACAGGTTTCAGAAGAGTTAGTTGTGAGCACAGACGCAAAAAGGCACGGCCCTGTCCCCTTGCTATGGGGTGGCCAGGAAAGCAAAAGACAAGATAAAAACCTCAAAACACAAAAGCCACCTCAATCCCATGATCACAGTGATGATATTTCACTGAAAATCTGCAATCTGGCCCAAAGTTCCATTGCTACTTGTACATTTAGCCAAATGTACTTTACAAACAAAGCAAGCTAACAAAAAAAACAAAAAACCCAAAAAACCAAACTCAAATAGAGAGGAGACTCCTGTGCTCCCTAGGAAGAGAGGGGCTCCAACCCTCTGTGCTATGAGTAACCACAAGAAGCTGTCTGAGGAACCAGAGGCACAACCTCTGCTGTGACCATCAGAAGGAAAAAACATTGCTCAGGGGTTGATTTGGGTCACAGCCTCTTCACTGACCTCAGGAAATGAAAACCTTTCTTTCCCTTTCACTTTAGCCCTCTCATAATGCAAACCTGACTAGCTACATAGTTAATAAGCCAAGGGCCATCAGCATCAGAGAGATGCAAGAGGACAAAACTCAGCTCAGACACATCAAGAGTTCAGAAAGGTGTTTGGAGCAAGGAGCCCACAGAAAAGAAGACACTGTGCAGCATAACCTTGGGTCAATCAACCACAGCTGGGAGAGGAACTCTTGCATTAGGCATTAAAAATGTGTCAAACACAGAGTTGCACGTTCCTCAGATGGGAGAACAACATCCACACTGAAACCTGCTGGAAGGTTACCTACCTACCAAATAAACTGATTGTGGTTGTGTTATTTAGCAGCATGTCAGCTGTTATCAAAACTTGGGTCCATAAGCAGTGTAGCCCATATCACTACCAGGAACATGAGAGCTGACCTAGCAAGAGAAGACTGAAAACTGCTAACACTAAAGCATGGTATGAATTATGTCAAGAGGAAAGACAGGCTTCTTTTGAACCAGCACATAAATCACACATTTCCTCCATCGTGTTTCCCCTGAAAAGACTAAATCTGCATTTGAAGTACCGACAACTTTGAATCTCCAGGGGGGAAAAAAGCGTTCTTTGTGCAGAGTCAAGCTTCGGGGAATCTTGCAGCAGTAATTACAGACACTGCCTCCCCAAGCCATCTGCTGTGGCATTTATAACTCCTGGAAGGGCAGCAGGCAGAGCTGGAGGAGGAGAAGAGGAGACACAAGTATCTCAGCAGCCACAGCCAGGCTGCACAGGAAAGCTGTGACACCACTCTGACCCAAACAGAACTGATGTCCTGCTTATCCAGACCCCCTTCAGCTGGCAGATACAGCTGGTGCTCATGCAGCAGAGGGAACAGTGGGATCTGCACCCTCCTCAGATCAAAGGAAATCAGGAGACCACCGTCAAGTCACACTAAGCAAGCCCAGGCTGGCAAGGCTACAGTGGGAAGTGTCTGGCCAGAATCTCATCCCACAAATGAGGGAACTTGGGTTGCTCAGACTGGCTCCAGAGCACAACTTTCACATTCAGATGGACATTCCAGAGCACAACTTTCACATTCAGATGGACATTCCAGATCACAGCGCAGCCAACAGCTCCACACACCTCTCCTCCAAGAAGTGATGCCAGTGACGTGGTCAGAATAATTTAAAATGAGCTAAATCCATCCTTTATCAGGACATGCACACTCCACCCTGACCAACACACCTGCATGCTGATGGGCACAGCATCTGCAGGTTGTTTCCATCAGCACAGATACTGACAGAAGAAGAGGCAGCAGGACAGGCTCACCCACCCTGTGCTCCCACAAGCAGGAGTTCCAGCAGCAGGGCAAGCCCCGGGCACGCTGCAAATTCCACTTTCTCAGTACAGCTGGAGACAATGCCGATTAATTGTTTTGCCATCCATACAAAATTACTACAATACTCACTTCATAGGGTTGTCACAAGGATTATTTAACATCTCTGAAGAGCTTTGAAGAAGGAACAGTGGCTATTGTTCTCAGTGCCATAGACTTGGGAGCTATCTCACATGAATTTTGCATGACTGTGCATGTGTGACAGTTGCAGCACCAATAGATTGTTTTTCTTCACCAAAAAAAAAACCCACCTCACAGTAGCTCATTTACTCTGGGCAATATTTTAGTCAGAAATGCATTTTGTTTTGCTTGTTAATATATCCTAAATAGAGATCAACTTTGACTATTTAATTAATAGATTCAGGTGCTGTTTCTAGTCTCTCTTAATTAAGGGAAACACCGTGTTTTTTACAAAGAACTCAGTTTAGGCTGTCAGGGCTTCTAGCAAGCACACTATAATTACCTAAGCAATGCTAACACACAAGAACAACAAGAGGAGAAGAAAAGGAACTAAAAATGTCCCTGAAATCTCATTTCATTTACAGCAAATGAGAAAGTCTGCATGGAGAAGAGCTGCTACACACAGAGTCCAATGTCATACCGCTTGTGCCTGACCATTAAGTAGCTCTTAGCATTGATGCAGAACATTGTAGCAGTTTGAATAGGTTTGGTTTTTTTCCCTGAATACACAGGAGCTGTTGGACTCTAAACGTTCTGCAATACGCTGGGATCCACCTCATTGGTATGGAAAACTTTTACCATTTCAGTCCAAATGTATAAGGAATCTATACGCCTTTTCTTTCTCACAAAATACAGGGAAATCAACATCTACTTCAAGGATAAGCATTTTCTTTTATTTATTTTTTTTTTTTTTTTCTGAGCAGTCTGAAACTCCAGTAGTTATCACACAATTAGGCAACAAGGTTGCAACCCAGGGCCAATTTTGGCAGGGAAAACTAGCGATTTCCACCACACCAAGCTTCAAATGATCTTTCAACTATTTGGGACACAAACCACATCTTTTGTTTGGAAAGCAAACACCACATTATTGATACTACTGCAAGATAAATGACAGTATTAAGACTAGTCAGCACACCAGCTTTCATTCCCCATCCAAGAGGGAACAGAAAGCTTGTTCTCTTTATTTCGTGCTGGCTCTCTACAGAGGAACTGACACCTATGGGTGCACAAAAAATGCAGCATTGCAGGAGCAAGCCTCACAGAGCCTAGGTCCCAAGTTCCCCAATTTCCAGGGGAGGAACAAGCCCAAAATTATGTGCTTGCTCTCCCTAAAGTTGCATGCCTCAGAATAGCCACAAGGGCTGGGGGGAAAGGATAAAATAAATAAAAAAAAATTTAAAAAAAAAAAATTAAAAAAAAAAAAAAAAAAAAGACAAAAAAGCAACAGGAACAACAGCGCTGTTTTACCAAGAGTAAGGAGATGTACTGCCAATTCCTGCTTTCTCCAGGTTTGTCTCATCAAGATCAACAACTTCGGAAAGTTCAAGGTACAAGACAACACCGACCCCTTCACAAAGCAGGCACGAAACAGAGAGGTCACTCTGATTGTCTCCTCTGCCCACCAGCCCAGTGCAAAGTATCCCCAGGGACCCTGAGCTGTGAATTATTTCAGTACCTTCCAGGGAAAAGGCCAGGAAAGCTTCATCATAATTGCCACGCAGCACTTCCTTGGTCAATGCACAGAACTCCTAAAACTATTTGGGTTTTTCTTGGGTTTACCTGCAAAAAAGAGCCCCATAGGCTCTCAGTTCTCTCTGTAACACTGAATACTCATTTGGACAAGAACAAAACCCAAGTCTCCTGCTGCCCAAGACAAACGTGCCATCCTGCAGTGTTATGCTGGTTAGACAGCTGCAAATGCATGCACAGCAGAAGGCAGAGCTGCTGCAAAGGACTGGATCCAAAGGCAGCACTTGTAGTTTGGTCTTTACAAAAAAGACAAATATTTCTTTCATCTTTGCTATGACTTGCGTATCACACGTCTAAGTGTTCATCTTCTCATCACTGTCATTTGTAGACTCCTAAATACGTCCAGACTCACAGGAAATGTAACAAGGAAATGTTACAGATAAATCACATTTGTAACAAGGAAATGTTACAGATAAATCATATTTGTAACAAGGAAATGTTACAGATTAATCGTAAATATATGCTGACTTTGGAGGCGTCAAAAAAATACATAAGCAAGTGTTCACTTCCTTTTTAACCATTTGAAATTTGGACCTCTGCAATTAATAACCAAAGTTTGGTACACCAGCAAATTAAACACTTCCTAGATATCTTGATTTTGCCCACAGGTGCCTGTGTCCTAGTGATAATCAGTCCCTAACTTAGGTGCTGACTCACGCCTGGAATGCTACCAGGATCCTGCATCAGATGGCAAACTGATTTTCATGCAACACATTTAAGAGTATCTTCATCAAGCATGCAGCACAGGCCTGGGGATTAGTGTTCCTTTTTCTTATTTTATCTTGGTTAATATCATGGGTAGAGAAGAAATTTGGACAACGCCTTTAAATATCTCTCTATTCCCTTCGTTTTTGTTTTGGTAAAAGAAAATGTTATTACTTGTTAAGAGCTACCCACAAGCAAAAGCTCCCTGGCCCGAACATGGAATGCAAGTGTAGACAGAGAGTACTTATTGTCACATTCTACTGATGTCTGCACCAGAAGGTAGTAGAACAGTCTGGGAAACAATCAAGTCCTGGGTTCTCTTTGGGTTTTGTCATTTCTTTTGTTCTTTATCTCCCAGCACTCGGGTACCAATTGCCCAGACCCCTGGTCTCTGTTCAGGAATCGATTATAACCAGGCTACACATGCACTAACCAAGTATGGACACTAAAAAAACCAGAGAAAGAACAGGACATTTTTAATCACTGCAGATGATAATTAAGTTTCTTCATCAGTACCCTGGCCATTCTTATTAAGAATTATGTTCTCACCAGAAAGAACAGGACATTTTTAACCACTGCAGATAATAATTAAGTTTCTTCATCAGTACCCTGGCCATTCTTATTAAGAATTATGTTCTCATAAGCCAAAGCAGCATGACTGAATGCAACCTTTTTTTTTTTTAATTTGCAGTGTAGAAGCAGCATCCCAAAATTTATGGCTATCATAAATTTAGAACAGGTGAACTCATTACAGTTAACAGCAATACTTTATTCACACTGGTTCCCCACAAAAATGTAAGCCTCAAATCCAATTATTCTGTAATAGTTTTGTAAGTAAACAAAACACAATTTAGGATTTGAAAACAATGCATCTTTCTGCTAACAGAGGCAGAAAGGGGGGGAAAAAATGAAGCCAGCACAAGACTATGTAATAATTTCATTTTGTAAGAAGATTAACACAAAGCAGAAAGGTCCAGCTCTGGCTGGGAAAAGAACATATACTTTGTGCTAGCAGAGTTCCCTGTAATTATAAGTGGAATTTTGTCCGGGTTGTTAATGCACCTCTTCAGAGATAAAAGAAATCACAAGGGGAAGAAGAAATGACATTCTTTTTTCTAACATTACCTCAACTAAAGCCCATTCTGATTTCAGCCCTTGTCAGGCACAACTTGAGCACTCTCAGCGGAGCTATCTGCAATGCATTGTTAAACTGCACTACAAAGTTTTGAGAAGTGGTCCTGCCATTTTTATCATGCTCAGCGGGGACAATCTGGTCAGGTGTTTTTCCTGTGCTTGTTGAATTACAGCTATATTTGGAGACCAACTGTTCTCTGTCCTGCTTTCTCCAATTAACTGTGTGTATAAGGGTGGAGAGGTGAAGGTGGGAATCAGGCAAGGAAGAGATAATGAGAGATAATAAGAGAGTGTACTCTTTCTTAAGAGTACATAAAACTGCGCTTAGAAAAGGCTGAAAACCATACTGAAAGTAATGAGCACAATGTTAGTCATGAAGGCTCAGTAACAATAGATGTGAAAGGGAAAGAAGACTAGAGTACACAGAAGGGAACCAAAAGCCAAGGCTCCTGTGAAAGTTACAGGAAATATTAGAATATTTATGTTTAAAATCCAAGGGTCAGAACTGTTTGCAGCACAAGGAACAGCCCAAAGCTCAACTACAACTCCATTTAACCTCATCATCTCCTACACAGATGCAGTCTTGCAAGAAAATTAATGCAAACTGTACAAGTTCTACTGCTTTCAAACTTGGGGAAAAAAAAAAAAAAAAACCACATATATCTGAGATTACGTTGAACTTCACCTAAATGACCTGTGGTTCAAGCACAGTCTCAAGTTAAGAGCATCATCACAAGAGAGACAGTGCCAAGTCAAGAGGAGAGCTTTACCACTCTGCTCCCAAACACACTTGGCACATCAGCAATTCACTGACAGCAAACATGCCATCTTGGACTCCAGCCTGTTTCCCTCAGAGCAGGAGAGGGGGAAAGGCCGTGAAGTTTATTTTGGCCTTGAAATTAATGAGTAAGATAACATGATCAGCTAATGAGATTATATTATGCTGCTTTGAAGAATGAGCAGCAAGATTCTTGGAAACTCTGACACTTTCCTTTCTCATACCACACAGGCTCTCTGCCTAATCAATGAGGAAACATGAAGACTAAAAGAGGAATAAATATTGGAGGGGAAGAACATACAAGTGTGGCACCAAACAGGTAATCATCTCAACACAAAAAATTTCCATCAGAATACAGTGTATTAAAAGCTCTAGGGGGGATAATCAGCGTGCTTATTTATTTAGATGCCTACACGTTAGGCTAACACCTTAATATATCCATCAGCATCCTCTGAACAGAATCCAGGCACAACAGCATCCCATTTGGTTGCCTCTCTCAGATCAATAGGGTTTGCTCTTCTCCATTTTGCACTCGCAAGCCGTGCACCCAGGCACAGCCCGGCTCCTCCGAAACGAGCTTTCCTTCTTTCTTTCTTTCTTTCTTTCTTTTTGTTTTAGACCGCTCCCCCACTTTTTGCCCATCCATCCATCCATCCATCCATCCATCCATCGCACTCGGCGGGGATCCCAGCCGCCCTCCTCCCGGCAGCGAGCGGCCAGCCTGCGCCCCCGGGACGGCGTCCATCTCACCCGGGATGGGCAGGATGCGTTCCAGCCGGGACCATTGTGCCCTTCCCCGCACCGCCGCCGTCCCCCCGCCCCGGGTACCGCCCGCCGGCGCACAAAGCGCTGCCCCCGCCGGCGGCACCGGCCCCGCCGGACCGA